>NC_143555.1:136946724-137099137 GCF_054136105.1 Typopeltis vanoorti
TGGTGTCTGCAAGGAGTTTGAATGTGTTTAAGACACGGTATGATGAGATGTGTGTGAGATAAAAGGACCTCCTAGATGAGTCTTTGACTCCATGAGGTCTTGTTTAATAATAATAATAATAATAATAATATTAATCTTTGATTGGTCCAGTTCCAAATGAATTTAAGGAAGGCAAGATTGTACTGCTTCATAAGGGAGGTGATAGAACTCAAGCATCAATTTATAGACTAATCTGTGTGTCAGGTGTTGTAGTTAGACTAGTGCATTGGAGATTGGCTATGTGATAGGTATCAGCAAGTTGTGTATGGGAGAGCAATATTCCAGAAGAGGAAAGTCACTAGTGGTGTGCCTCAGGGATCTTCCTGAGGGGGGTGATATTCAGTTGTTTACAGATGATGCAAAGTTGGGGCAAAGTATGAGAAGTAGAGCAGATATAGTGACCTTACAAGAAGACTTGAATAGATTGTGTGCATGGGTACTGGAATGAGGATACAAGTTCAATGTTGCAAAATGTAAGATTTTAAAATTTGGGAAACAAAGATGAGATGTAAAATTTATGCTTGGTGGGGATATATTGTTTGAAGTAAATAAGAGATCTTGGGATGATAGTGGATGAGAATCTGAAATTTAGGGGACACATTGCCAAAATTTTGAGGACAACACAAAGAAGTCTGGGAATGATGCAGAGGACACTGACTTGTAGAAGTAAGGAGATTGAGATTCTTGTTCCTGTGGCCTAATCAGATTTGGCCGCCTGGTTTTGAAAAGGATGAAGAGATGCTGGAAAGAGTCCAAACATGACTAACTAAGGTGATTTTCTGATCTCTCGAATGTCAAATATTAGGAAAGGTTGAGAAGATGCGATTTACAAAGTCTAGTGGATAGGAAGAAGAAGAAGAGAGATGATACGATAGACCTAGAAGTTAGTAAGGTGGTGTTATAGGATTAATGTTGGAGAGGTTTTACAGAAAACTTAGGATATCAGGAGAGAACCAGAGGTCATCCCTGGAAGCTGTATAAGGAGGGTGTGTGCAGGGGAGTGAGAAGTAGGATTTTTGCATGCAGAGTTGTGAATGATTGGAATGTATTGCCTGAGAGCATAGTGTCTGCACAGAATGAATGAGTTGTGTGTGTGCATGTGTGTATGAAAAAGGACTTCCTAGATGAGTTTTTTACTCCATGAGTAATAATAATAATAATAATAACAGTATTATTATTATTATATTAATGTAAGCAATAACTTTAAAAATGATAACTGTGATGTGGAAGTGTTAATACGATATAGAACATTCAAATATTAAAATAATACAAATTAAATGTTATAACACAGAAATGATTAACCACTCATCACGTACCTTACCATCATTAGAATCATCATCATCCTCTTTTTGAATATAAAAACCATATTTATCTACAGGTAAAAAGTACTCCCATTTATCTTGATCCATAAAATCATAGGACAGTTCCTGATCATTAAATAGAATAAATTGAAAAATGAAACAGTCAATTAACAATTATATATATATATAAAAGGTAAAAAAAATCCTAATAACAATATATATATACATACATGTAATTGTATATAAAATTAACTTTCTTTTCACTATTCAATTCACAGACTTCTGTTAACTACAGAGTTAACTAAATTTACTTCACGATTGGTAATAGTTATGAAAAGAATTGGGTTTTTATTGGTCATTAACAAAAAAAAAAAAAACATATAAGGAACACCAACTAGTTTTACCACAAGGGATGAGTAGCTTCTTCAGATGAATAAGCATAAAGATGACAAGAGAAATACAAAATATCATGAAAAAATATAACAAAAAGTATAGTATTAACAGCTGAAACATGTCAGTGAAGTGTTTCTATTTTTTAGCACTGTTGGAGGAGGAGGAGGAGGTTTTAGCTGTAAAGTTGAAGTCAAGTAGAATTAAGCAATCTAATTACATTTCCTGACATCATTTAGGATAAGTCCTTAGCTGGTGAGAGAATCGTGTAAAAGAATGATGGTGGTAGAATTTTCAGCCTCACAAGGAAGAAAGTATTCTTTAAGATATGGCATACAGGCCTTGTCCCATTTGATATATATGTATGCTGTAAGAGTGGGTAACCAGTCTGCATTTTTCCTCTCTGCTATAGTCCCACTGATTAGATGTTTTCCTATTATCTTATTTTGAAACTTCTAAGAGTCTGTCTCCTATGTGATAAGACCACAAGAACAAGGAATTATATAGACCACTGAATGTTTGTAGAAGCAGTGACTCTCTCTGGAGAATAAAGAAGGCTATGTATAGTAATAAAGGCCACTCTGATGTTATGAAATTTAAGGAGGATAAACATTTAGTGAATAATTTACTGATATAGGGGATTGATAATTTAGTCTTTTTTTTATTATTATTATTATTATTATTATTACGGGTATCTCCATGGAGTCAGTAGACTCATCGCGGGAGACCCAAACTAGCAAAACAATATCTGTCATATCTCTTCTTGAATTCATTTACAGACGAAGAGCTCACAACTAAGTCAGGCAATGAATTCCACTCATTCACCACCCTCCAGGCAAAAAACCTTGTTCTGACACCTTTGTTAACCACACTCTTCTTTAATTTCCAGAGATGACCTCTTGTTCTTCCATCACTTTCACACAGCTGAAACATTTCCCCTGCATCAATCCTATAAAAACCTTTTAGTAATTTGAATGTTTCTATCATATCCCCTCTTCTTCGCCTATCAACCAATCTCTGCAATCCACAAGCTCTCAATCTATCAATGTAGGGAGCATTTTTTATATCACTCACCAACTTGGTCACTCTTCTCTGAACCCTCTCCACAGCCTCCTCATCTCCAAGGAATCCAGGTGACCAGACCTGAGCACAGTAATCCAAATGTGGAAGTATCAATGCTTTATAAAGGGGAATAATAACCTCTTTATCTCTGGATGTCAGTGTGTTCCTCAACAACCAAGTAATCCTATGTGTAATCTTGGACACCTTAGCAATGTGTCCTCTGAACTTCATCTCCCTATCTACCAATACTTTAATGAATGAATAATGAATGTCAAGATTTGTCCATGGAGAAGGATTAGAAAAATAATTTTTGAGACAATTCCTTGAATATCCATTGAGAACAAACAGAAACTGGAGTTTCTTTTTTCTGTCTATCCTTATCTTTTAAGATGTTAACTGCATGTTTTTTCAACTGTGAATGATGCCTATTTTTTGTGATGGATGGTGAAGATAATGTCCAATATGAGTAGGCTTTTGGTAAATGTCAAATGAGAATTCATTCTCAGACATTTTTAAGATCAGGACATCAAAAAATGGTAACTTGGCTACATTCTCCAATTCCAGTTTGAACTCCATTTTTAGATAGAATGAGATTAGTAAAATTATACAGTTATTTAAATAAGAAATGTTACACTTTCAGATGATAAAAATGCTGTTGACCTTCACAGAACACTGCAAATGATGTTACATTCCAAAATAATATAATGTAAACTAATTCAGAAAGGAAAGTTCTCTCCAATTAAGATGATACAAGGGCATCATTATCTTTATGAGCTAAAAATGAGGTGATAATTATCATGAATATGGTGCACCATATATCAAAAATATCACTTCTTTCTGGATTCCTCAAACTTACCCTCCTCTTCTTATATACTGATCCTACCAATAATTCTCTTCACATTGTGCAAAACTGATGTACTGAGATAAAACTGAAACTCAAATCTGTTCACCCATAAACTCATGTACTTGTATGGCTTAATGGAGGGTGTAATAATAATAATAACAAAAATCCACAAGATTGGCATCTCTGTGAGGCCCATCGTTGATAGCATAAGCTCAACCATTTATCTTTTGTCAAAACATCATCCAAGGTTACTAAAAAAACCACATAAGTCATTCATATTCCTTCATCAAGAACTAGCACATTTTTTCCAGTCTCCAGAAACTATCCAGAAAGATTTCCATCTCACATTATCGGACATCCTTGCAAGTCTAGATATAGTCTCTCTACACAAATTTCAGTATATGATTACTTTTCACTTGCCAAATTAGTTTGGCAAGTGCCAGGTTTAAAAAGTGCATTGATTTTGACTTTTTCTTAAAATCTGTAGGCCAAATGAGCATGTTGCCTAAAAGATTACTGGTCTCTTCGTGATTTGTTCAAGAAGGATCATAATCTAATAAAGCATAAGTGGAAGAGTCCAAGAGCAAGAGTCAAGTCTTAGACATGTAATCATCTGTATCTGTGATGACTGTTGAGTTGTCTATTATTACTATAACATCCTAGCTAGCTAGTCTACATATTGTATCTGTGTTCACCAATGTTCCAATAGATTAAGTCCTGGAACTTACAGATGATCTGTTCCCTTCTGATGACTCTCAACTTTTAGGAGTCAAAGGACTCCTTGAGGCCTATACTCTCTCATACAAAAAGATCATTGAATCATTTGAATCATGCTTTAAACCCATTCACAGTCTCCACACTCACCACACTTTCAGGCAATGTATTCCATCCACATTACATTGCCTGCTTCTCAATTCACTGTTCACACGCCCTCCTTACACAGATTCCAGGGACGGCTTCTAGTTCTAATCTGTCCTCCTTATACCTTATGAAAAATCTCTTCCACATTAATCTGGTTACAACCACTACCAACTGATATGTCTCAATCATATCCCTCTTTTTCTATTCACAAAGCTATATAAGTTGCATTCTCTCAATCTCTCTCTCTTCATATATGACATTTCATAAATCTGATACTAACTTAGTAAATTTTCTCTGGATCCTCTCCAATATATCCTTCCCCCTGAAAACCAGGAGACCATTATCTATGAATGCCTGATCAAAGCCTTATACAAGGCAACCATAACCTCTTTGTTTCTGGATGTCAACCTCATCCTCATTGTTGCCATAATTGATTGGGATGTTCTTACAATTTGAGCAATGTGATCCCTAAACTCCAAGACCCTATCCATCAACCCTCCAAGATCTCTCATCTCCTACACCTCCTTCAAAATTTCTCCATTATTGGTATACTCTGCACACCAACCTTGCCTACAACTTCAAGACCTTGCCACTTTGCAACTTTAAATTGATAACTTCACTCACTTGCCCACTCACACAGTATATTCAGAACCTCCTGTAAGGCCTCAATTTCTGCTCTAGTTCTCATAGATCTTCCCAAGATCAACCTCCACTTCACACCATACTACTTCAAAACCACTGCTACTTTTTCTCCTTGTATCTCAAACTTGCACAGACATAATTCCTCTGCAGCATTTCCCCTCCTTTCTTGCTTTCCTATCTTCACTAAAAACATTACATTTCTCTATTTCTATTCCCATTAAAATGTCATACTCATTCAACCATGTTTCACTTATTCCAACTATTTTCAGGCACATAAACTCAATGAATGCAACAATTTCATCTCCCTTATTTCTGATACTCCTGGTATTCATAAATAAGTGCAGCAATTCATTTCTTGGTCTATAACCAGTCCTACTCATGCTGTTCGCCATCTGTGAATTCTCCTCACTTCCTCCTGTCTGCTCACCTTCTGCTCCATATATTCCCCCAGACTCAACCCCTCCATGTATTCCTGGCTATTTCATTCCTAAGCCAACCATCTACATACATGCATTCATTACTACTTTCAGAATCCACTGTCCTTACACTGTGACTTCCTGAGCTCCTTGATCCATCCTGTATCCCTGTCTAACTTGCATTCCTGTTCTCACATTCTCTTCTCCATTCATAACAACATTAATCTCACCTGGTACACTTTACAGCTCATTCACATCTTTGACTTAAACTGATGCCTCATTTGCATCACTCCTTTACACTTCCTTCCAGAAGCCACCTTTCCAAATGACTCACTCCAAAAATTATTCAGATGCAGTCCATCCCTCCTATACAGTTCCATTTGTCTCCCAAACTCATCCCACACACTCACAAACAGAACTCCTTTCTCTTCAAACATTTCTGCTAATGTTCTGTTCAAGATCTTTGCTCACTACCGCAATTCATCATTGTCATACCTGGCTAACACACAAACTACCCTTCCTACAACACTGTTGTTTTTCACTCTCCTCAATAATCTCCTAATATCCAGTCTCATATTCTCCCTGTGCCCAAGTGAATGACTCAAGTGTATTCCTTTCTTTTAGAATTATACAGTGATCAGCATTCACTTTAAAAATTTATGGAATTTACAACCATGTTAAAAAAACTTTTTTATTAGCACGTGGCGGTGAATTTGAGCTGTGCAGAAGAAAGTGATTTTTAATCGGTGAATAGTCCGTTTTTTTCCCGTTTTTCTACGTTTTTGAGTGCTGAATTGTTTCTCTGAATACGAGTGTACTTCAGTGGTTGTTTTTCGGAAGTTAGTTGCTGTCGCGATATAATATATGTTGGTACCGTCAGAATCGAACGCGTAACGGTGGAAGACAAAACGAAGCTAAGTTACTTTGTATTTAGTTATATTTCATTTTATTTAATTATATTAGTACTTAAATGTTCTGATGTTTGTATTTTTTTCCCCTCTTATTTATTAATTGAATAATTATTAAGGATTACGCTACTCGGCAGTAAGGAATGATGGTGGATTCAGCAGCAGTCGCAAGTGGCGTAACGCCAAGTCCTCCGCCATTTAAGAACTCAATTATTAGCAATATCATAAGGGACTTTGTGGCATGCAGTACTTGCGGCATGTATGCTTCTAAGGAATTACATATGTGGTTTGTTAAAGAGAGTGGAGAGCGTATGTGCGCAAAATGCAGGCAGTTGGAGGAAATAAGTACATTAGATATATCGATATCCGACTTTGTTGCTCCAGGAACGGAGAATGAATGTAGGAAGACCAGTAGTATGATAGGAGAGAATGAGAAAATAATGGTTGATAGTGTGGAAGGTGTGAGTGACTGTGGAAGTTTAGGAGATGGTTTTGTTTGGGAGAGTGAATTTAGATTAAGAGTGACTGACCTGCAGAGGGAGATAGATGAGTTGAAAGAGGAGGTGGAATGTCTAGTGAATGAGAGCAGAAGTATGAAAGATAAGATTAGGAGAATGGAAGAGATGAATGCAAGGCGAATCAGAGTAGGAGAGAGAGAGAATTTAAGGAGTATGAGTGAGAGGTATGGGGGTGCTAGAAGAGGAGAGATTGGAAACAGTAGAAGAGAGGGAATGAGAGAGAGGTATGGGAATGCTAGCAGACGAGAGGATGGAAACAGTAGGAGAGATGGAATGAGAGAGAGATATGGAAGTGCTAGAAGAGGAGAGAATGGAAACGGTAGGAGAGATGGAATGAGAGAGAGGTATGGGAATGCTAGAAGACGAGCGGATGGAAACAGTAGTAGGAGAGACAGAATGAGAGAGGGATATGGAAGTGCTAGAAGTGGAGAAAATGGAAACAGTAGGAGAGAGGGAATGAGAGAGATGTATGGGAGTGCTAGAAGAGGAGAGAATGGAAACAGTAGAAGAGAGAGGTATGGGAATGAAAGAAGAGGAGAGAATGGAAACAATAGGAGCGATGGAATGGTAAGAGGTATAATGTATGGTGACTCAATGATCCGTGGTGTTCAGGATAGGATGCGTGAGGAGTGTTTGCCAGGAGGAACAATAGAAAGGGTGGCTATGGCGATTAAGAGAAGTGAAAGGGTGGATGAGATGATTGTGATGGTAGGAACGAATGACTTGAGTGGTAATGTAAGTCGGGCAACGAGAGATATGAGATTTTTGCTTGAGACTGTACGAAAGAAGACAGAGAGAGGAAAAATAGTGTGCGTGTTGCCTAGGTATGATAATGATGAGCTGAGCAGAAGAGCGGTGATATTGAATGGCATAATAGCGAGAATGTGTGACAAGAGAGGACTGGTATATGTGGATGCTTGGAGTGCGTTTGAGGAAAGAGAGGAGTTGTTTGCGAGAGACCGTTTACATTTGAATGAGGAAGGACGTAGGCATCTGGAGAGATTGCTGTTCTGAACGAGTCAGTGTGTGCCAGGGAGGATGATAGCAGGGGTGGCCTCTTGTGGGAATGGATACTTGGGAGAAGGGAGACAATGTCAGGTAAGACTGAGCCCAGTGGAGTCTAGAAGGGATAATGCTGGGTATAGAAACAATGGCATTTATATGCTGTATACTAATGCCAGGAGTATCCGGAATAAGGGAGAGGAATTGGTGGCGCAGATAGCATCAGCCTGGCCAAAAATTATTGCGATCACTGAGACGTGGTTGACAGAAGAGGATATAAAAACAGGAATAGAAGTCGCTGGGTATAGCATTTTTCGCCAGGATAGGAGGGGAAAGCGTGGTGGTGGGGTGCTGCTTATGATAAGTGATGACCTATGTCCTCTAAGAGTGGAGAATTTGGAAGGTAGTGAGACAAATGATTTTGAGAGCGTATGGTGTGAGGTAGAGGTAGGCAAGACAGGATATTTAGTAGGGTGTTGCTACAGACCCAGGAGCACAGAGGATGGGGACCAGGAGATGTTTAGACAGCTAAGTTTGGCAAGTGCAAGAAGAATGATTGTTATGGGAGATTTTAACTTCAGTAGTATAAATTGGAGAGAGGAAGATGCATGTAACAATAGGGGAATGGAATTTCTAGAATTCTTGAGGGACAAATGTCTTAGGCAACATGTAACAGAGGGAACAAGAGGTTCAAAAATTTTGGATTTGGTTATAGCATCAGAAGAGTTGATAATAACTGAGTTGACGTCTCTCCCACCAGTTGGAGAGAGTGACCATATGGTTTTGACTTGGAAAATGAACAGACATGCAGGAGTATCAAAGAGACGGGAACTTATGTGGAATTATAAGGCAGGTGATTATAATAGTCTTAGACGTCAACTTCGGGAAGTTTCATAGAGGGAGGAATTGGAGGGCCGGGATATCACCAGTGCGTGGGAAATTGTGAAAGAATATTTGTTATCAGCAATGGTAAGTTGTATACCACGAGTGAAGAAGAGGGCGCAATTTGGAGTAAAGTGGATGACAAACAATATTAAACAGGAATTGCATGCGAAAAAGAGGCTATGGAAGAGATATAAGGAGACAGGTGAAGAGATGCATGAGGAATATAAGACACAGGCCAGAAGAGTGACTCGTGTGGTAAGGAAAGCGAAACTGGAATATGAGAGGAGATTGGCCCTAAGATCCAAAGAAAATCCTAGGGAATGTTTTAGTTATGTGGCCAGTAGGAGGAGAAATGACTGTGGATGAATGATATTGTGGGATAAAAATGGGAATAGAGTGACTGATGCAGAGGACATAGTGGAATTGTTCAATGAACACTTTATTGGAGTATTTCATCCTAGAGGAGTCAGTTTTAATGCTAGAGGGATAGGACTGGTACGAGGTCTGGAGGTACAGGAGGAGAGTGTGTTTCAGATACTGAGTACTCTGGATGTCAGTAAAGCTGTGGGACTGGATGGTATTTCGCCACGAGTTTTGAGAGAATGTGCTAGGGAATTGACAATACCTTTAACGTGGCTTTTCAATGAAAGTCTGGCTTTGGCAAAGGTGCCCAGGGAATGGAAGGAAGGTAAGATAGTGCCATTGCATAAGGGTGGTAACAGACTGGAAGTGTCTAATTATAAGCCAGTCTGTGTGTCATCAGTAGTTGTTAAGATCTTGGAGAAAGTAGTGAGGGACCGTGTACAGCATTGGGCAGATGAGGGTAATGTTATCTGTGAGAATCAACATGGATTTGTGAAAGGACGCTCTTGTTTTAGCAATATGCTAGCCTTTTATAATAAAGTTACAAGAGCATTAGATGAGGGAAAGGTATATACTGCAATTTTCTTAGACTTGGCGAAGGCATTTGACAAGGTGCCACATGATAAGCTGATATTTAAGTTGCAGCACATGGGTCTGGATGTCAGATTGGTCAACTGGATTCAGGATTGGCTGTCTGATAGGTATCAGAGAGTTGTGTATGGTGGAGCAGTTTCCAGGAGGCAGAGGGTTACAAGTGGGGTCCCACAGGGCTCAGTACTAGGACCTATATTGTTTAACCTTTATATCAATGACATAGCCAGTGGATTGCAGGGGGATATTCAGTTGTTTGCGGATGATGCGAAGCTTGGAAGGATTATTAGTAATAGTGTAGATGTGGTAGCCCTGCAAGAGGATTTAAATAAGCTAGATAGATGGGCAAATGAATGGGGGTGTCAGTTTAATGCAGCAAAATGTAAGGTCTTGAGGTTTGGGAAATATCGATGGGATGCTGCATACTCTATGGGAGGAGTTATACTGGAGGAAGTAGGGGAGACAAGAGATCTGGGGTTGATGATTGATAGAAACCTGAAGTTTAGGGGACATATTGCAAAGGTGGTGAAGGTAACACAGAGGATTGCTGCTATTATGAGAAGGACACTGACCTGCAGAGATAAGAGGGTTATCATTCCGTTGTATGTCTCTGATCAGACCACACTTGGACTATTGTTCTCAGATTTGGTCCCCAGGATTTGAAGGGGATAAATTAACTGTGGAAAGGATACAAAGACGGATGACAAAGATGGTTTCAGGACTGTACAAGGATAGTTATGAGGATCGGCTGAGAGAATGTGGACTGCAGAGTTTGGTGGATAGAAGAAGGAGAGGTGATATGATTGAGACTTTTAAACTGTTGAGAGGTGGTTACAGGGTTGACACTGGGGAGTTCTTTCGCTTGGTTGATGAGCGGGAAGGAGTGATGACAAGAGGCCATCCCTGGAAGTTACGAAAGGAAACTGTGAGCAAGAGGGTAAGGAGTGGTTTCTTTGTGTGGAGGGTGGTTGAGCCGTGGAATGCATTGCCTGATGGAGTGGTGGGAGCGAGAACGTTCAGTGGGTTTAAGGAGTGGTATGATAAACTTTGTGTTTCTCGGGGGGGACCTCCCCTCGATGAGTCTTGACAGACTTTATGTCTTAGAAAGGACCTCCCTCGATGAGTCTTTTGACTCCTTGGAGGCCTGAATAATAATAATAATAATAATAATAATAATTATCCCGATGTTTCGATCTTCACATCAAGATCATCATCTGGAGCATACATCAATACACAAGACAAGCTGAGTTACATCATTAACTGTAAGCTAAAGAAACAACGATATGATCACATGTTATTCTACTGGCATGACCTCTAGTGAAAAAAAAAAATTAAATTACATCAAGCTAAATTCGATTTACAATGACAGGAATAAACATTCTTTCAGATGGTTTTCTTTCAGAAACAATGATGTCCTATTTTTAGTGTTACAATTCTTATTTTTGCTTTTAAGATACTGGATTTTCTACAGTTCTGTTTATAGTTGTTCTTAGTGAGGAACAACGAATATATACAGTGGTATATATTTGTTCCATGGGTCGAATATATACCTTCCATATGTTTGGGATTTTTAGACCATCATTATTGTTCAGATTGGGGTGATTGATAATAATCAACCACCTGAAATTTATTATCAACCACCCCAATCTGAACAATAATGATGGTCTAAATATGGGACACCTACTACCATTAGATGGGAGTACATCTACAGTAAATAATAATGTTCAAGGCGAGAATTGATAGGCATTAAAATATGTGTTTTTAAATGAGCCATCCCTCCATGATTCCTTGGACTTGTCTGAGGTGCACTAATGATGATGATAATGATCATAAAATAATAATAATAATAATAATAATAATAATAATAATAATAATAACAGTCTCCACTCCAGTAATCACTACCTTCCTTCTGCCAAATGTCATTAACTCCTAGAATTCCAAAATTTTCTCCACTTTCAAAATTGCTGCCATGTTCCAACTTTTACAACACTAGAATAGATATACCAGTATAAATTAAAGATACCAAGAAATTATATACCTGGTTTAATCCTTTATCCAAGTGTAAGCAAACAAAGTTTGCACCTGAAGTATATTTTCCGGACTGGGGCAACTCATATATAGAAGCTAATGACTTCACATCACTTGTCTTAGTATCCCATAATGCAAAGCACATATCCTTATGGACCACTACCCAGACTGGAAAATCAAAGAGGCAGAAGGTTACAAGTGGGGTTCCACAGGGCTCAGTACTAGGACCTATATTGTTTAACTTTTATATCAATGACATTGTTCGTGGATTGCAAGGGGATATTCAGTTGTTTGCGGATGATGCGAAGCTGGGAAGGGTTATTAGTAATAGTGCAGATGTGGTAGCCCTGCAAGAGGATTTGAATAAGCTAGATAGATGGGCAAATGAATGGGGGTTGTCGGGTTTAATGCAGCAAAATGTAAGGTCTTGAGGTTTGGGACACATTGATGGGATGCTGCATACTCTATGGGAGGAGTTAAATTGCAAGAAGTAGGAGAGATAAGAGATCTGGGTTTGATGATTGATAGAAAACTGAAATTTAGGGGACATATTGCAAAGGTAGTGATGGTAATGCAGAGGATTGCTGCAATAATGAGAAGGACACTGACCTGCAGAGATAAAATGGTTATCATTCCATTGTATAAGCCTCTGATCAGACCAGACTATTGTTCTCAGATCTGGTCCCCAGGATTTGAAAGGGATAAATTAACTGTGGAAAGGGTACAAAGGTGGATAACAAAGATGGTGTCGGGACTGTACAATGATAGTTATGAGGATCGGCTGAGGGAGTGTGGACTGCAGAGTTTGGTGGATAGAAGAAGGAGGGGTGATATGATCGAGACTTTTAAGCTGTTGAGAGGTGGTTATAGGATTGACACTGGGGAGTTCTTTCACTTGGTTGAACAGCGGGAAGGAGTCATGGCAAGGGGCCATCCCTGGAAGTTACGAAAGGAAACTGTGAGAAAGAGGGTGAGGAGGGGTTTCTTTGCATGGAGGGGTGGTTGAACCATGGAATGCATTGCATGATGGAGTGGTGAGAGCGAGAATGGTCAATGCATTTAAGGAGTGGTATGATAGACTTTGTGTTTCCTAGGAGGGACCGATGAGTCTTGATAGACTTGTGTTTCTTAGAAAGGACCTCTCACGATGAGTCTTTTGACTCCATGGAGGGCTGAATAATAATAATAATAATTATTATTATTATTATTATTATTATTATTATTATTATACATGTCCATAAGGATATGTGTTTTGCATTATGGGATACTAAGGCAAGTGATGTGAAGTCATTAGCTTCTATATATGAATTGTCCCAGTCCTGAAAATACTTCAGGCAAACTTTGTTGCTTACGCTTGGATAAAGGATTAAACCAAGCATATAATTTCTTTGTATTTTTAATTTATAGTATAACCAAGTGGGAAAAACATCCAGCAAATATACCAGCATTTCTTTCTGCACTTTATATACTTTTCCCCTCTCTAGATAATTCTGTATCTATTCTCATTTCTTTTTTTCTAGCAGCCTGCTTGGCCGAGTGGCTAGCGTATCCACTCTCCAGCCAAAAGGCTGCAGGTTCGAATCCCTCTGTGGACACTGATGGTTGTGATTGTACTGAAAATACTAGTGGTGGTAGTGGATGGTAGATGGCGTTGGTGTAGATGAGGATTGTAGTTGCAGTTCATTGTAAGTGGTGAACTGAGTGGTGGAGACAGAGCGGTAGAGTAGATGCCCTCCCTCAATGAGTCTTTGGACTCCCTGGAGATGTCATGTAATAATAATAATACCAATGATGTATTCCACTCTGGGTTCCTTTGACCTCTGTCCAATTAAACTCTGGTATCACTCTTACCAGAAAAATATAAGCAAGGATAAAAGGGGAAAAAAAAAAGGCATTAAGCAAATTAATAAATATTAAGTGAGGACTAATTTGAATATAAATTATTATACAGTTTGTTACTTCAGCCTAACCCTAATCCTATAAGAATGATTAACTTATAGTCTGTAAATTTTGGAACAATATTCAAGAGGTGATTGAATATGGTCAACTCGGCTCCACTTTTTTTTTTTTCTCTTCTTGCTTTTATATCTTGAGTTACACATAAAGGACTGTTAAACATATAGCACATTATGTGTGAGTAAAAAGGTAAGAAGAAAGAGGGAATCTGTTTACACGCTTCTTGGAATCTCTTGGCACGTTTCTAAAATTGCTGAAAGTTGTAGTCTTGGAGAAAACAGAGTAAGGGTGACTGTCAAAAACAACAGAAGTAGACAGAATGGAGGAGAAGCTGGTTCACTAAATTTGAAGCTGCAGGTAAATTGATGTTGACTGGCAGCTGTGATAATAAATATATTTCAGTCATCAGCTTTATTTCTCATTAATTAAAAACATTTTTGTATATACTGCAATGGATAATTAACTTATTAAATATTTTCTCCACTAATTGAAAAGGTTAAACTGCACCTATGGTACTATGCATCATGATCATTAATTTCCAGATATGTACCCACAAGGGGTGTTCAGGTTACTATGACAGCACTACATGATTAAATTTACACTATTATTAAACTCCTATCAATAATTTTCCTCCAAATCAATCTATTTTTTGTGAACACTTGAATATTGTCATATCTAACATTTCCATGATTCTAAAGCACTTCTGATTGAATCAATCCACCTAGACCTTGGTCTCCTCTGGGTCTCTTTTCAGCCATCTTGGCATGAAACACATGTTATGCTAACTTTACCTCACCCATGTTGTAATAGGTTTCACAGTATGATAAGAACACAGATGGTTAAGAAAAAACTATTTATTAACTTAAAAGTTAATATTTCACTGGTATTATATCCAGCATCTTCAGAGCACACAACACAAAGTTTGTTACAAATGCAAGACAACCACAATCCGGTGTAACAGTGGGGCTAGTATAAATGATTGCAACGTGCAACACAAGACTAAAGTCTTGTGTTGCGTGCTGTGTTTTCCTCACCCATTCTATTTAAGTGGCCATACCATCTTAGCTTAGCTCTACTAACACATTCTTGAATGCTAATAATATCAAATTCCTTTCTAATATCTTCATTTTTTAATATGATTCTGCAATTCATATCATTGGTTCAACCCACCTAATTTTACTCAGATCCCTCATATCTGTAGTCTCTAATCTTTGATCAAGTGCTTTATTTCTAATCCAACTCTCAGATCTATAACTTAAAATTTGTTTGAACATCATCCTGTATACTTCCAATTTGGCGTTTTGCCTAATTGTTCTCTTATTCTATATAAATTTATTCAAATGGCTCCCCACCATACCAGCTTTGCTTATTCTGTCGTCTAATTCCTATTTAACTTACCACCTTCACTAAAAACTGTGCCTAAATAGCTGAAATATTTTATTTGTTCTGTAAGCTTTCCATTCAGAATGTAGCTGAAGTTTTTTTTTTTTATGTTCCTGCCTATATTTATAATTTCAGTCTTTTTATTGCTGATTTTCATGACAAATTTGTTACAGCTATTATTCAAGTTAGTTCACTAATTTAGTGAAAATCCTGGAGACTTGCACTAGATGTGTTTAGGATTACAACATCATCTGAATAAAGCAAAGAGCTAAGTTTGACATCTTCAATTCTAATATCAGGCTTGATGCCACTTTCTTTCATAATGTGATTCATACGGATAATGAATAAGAGTGGAGATATTGTGCATCCTTGTTTCTCACCTGATTTTACATCAAACCATCTTCCTGTATTTCCTTGAATTCTAACTGCTGGCTGACAACTTAAATTTGGACTTATGCATTGCTCTGTAAAATGTTCCATTCACCCCATATAATTGTAGTGTTTCAAAGCTTTTCTCTCTGGACACCTGTATGCCTTTTCAAGATCTACAAACTTAAGCACAAATCCTTATTATATTCTCACAATTTCTCAACTATTTGTCTTAAATGAAAATCTGATCTTAACAACTGCTATTTGACCTGTTGTTCTTCTCTGAGTTTCTCTTCCACATTATTACCTCTATTTCTTTTCAAGTATGCTTGCAAAATCTGACCTGGAACACTTAGCATAAAAATTCCTATAATTCCTATGTAAGCCTTCCCGTGCCTCTGCTTCCCCCCCCCATGCTAGTAGTGTCACCCTTGTGGTATGTTGCTGGTGCTTCAGACACAAGAAGCCCCAGAGATGTAACACTGGTAACATGAAGCTAATGTCTCAAACCAGGCGTCCAAAAGTACCACGCCTCCTGACCACCTGCAGCATCAATGATAAAAACACAACTCAAAAAAACTCCATGCCAGCTTGATCGCCGCCCAGAATAACAAGAATTGTGTTGCTTGTTTAGGAGGAGGACAAGCTTCAAAAATTAAGTTACAGTCCCCTAAACAATACTCTCAAGATTTGTTCCTTAGCCAAAGACAAAATGATTGATGTCCTGGCTCTCCAGGAAACCAACGTGCCTGACACAGCTCTCAATAGACTAAAGATCCAGGCCTAATTCTTGTGTCTTATAACTGCCATCCCAAGCATGGCCTGGCAATCTACATTCGGCCTGGTATCAAGTACTTAATTTGTACCCAGAACCATAATGGGTTTACAGTGACTCTACTGGACCTTGCTAAGGCTTTGACAGGATACCACATGGAATTCTAATCAGTAAACTGCAGCATATGGGGGATGGATATAGGGTTGGTGAGATGGATAGGAGGGTGGTTGATGGAGAGATATCAGAGAGTGGTTTATTCAGGAGTAGAGTCCAAAAGACGGCTTGTGACTAGTGGTGTGCCACAGGGTTCTGTTCTTGGACCACTACTTTTCAATTTGTTCATTAACGATATAGGAAAGGATCTGAGAGGAAGTGTTCATTTGTTTGCTGATGATGCAAAGTTAGGTAGAGCAATAGTGAGTGCACAGGATGTCAAAATTTTGCAGGATGATTTGAAGTTTGGAGGACTGGGCTAAGGGGAATCGATGTCAATTTAATGTGGTAAAGTGTAAGGTTATGCATTTTGGGGTGAAAACATTAGCAGCAGTATATCACATTGGTGGAACCATACTCCAGGAGATTGATGAGGCCAGGGATTTGGGAGTGTTGATGGATAGGGAGTTGAAGTTTAGGGGACACATCGCAAAAGTGGCTAAATCAGCTCATCAAATCACTTGGCTGCTGAAAAATACTTTAAGAAGCAGAGACAAACAGGTTATTGTTCCTCTGTATCGAGCCTTGATAAGACCCCATCTAGGCTACTGTGCCCAGATATGGGTGCAAAGGTTTCTTCTTGATGGAGAGGAGGTGGAGAGGATCCAGAGACGAGTGACCAAGTTGATAGCAGGTCTATGGAATGAACCTTATGAGAACAGGTTGAAGATTTGTGGGCTGCAGAAATTGGTTGATAGGCGGAAAAGGGGGTGATATGATTGAGACATTCAAATTACTGAATGGTTTCTATAAGATTAATTCAGAAGATATTTTTGAGAATAGGACTGGTGGTGGGAGGACTAGGGGCCATACATGGAAGCTGGGCAAGAGTGTGGTTAGCAAGGGTGTTAGAGCTAGGTTTGTTACTTGGAGAGTGGAGAGTGCTGCCAGAGTCTGTTGTGAGTGCCATGACTGTGAATAAGTTCAAGGCGAAGTATGATAGATACTGTGTGAATGTCAAATAGTTGTTCTTGACAGATGTTAGGGCCTCCCTCGATGAATCTGTCGACTCCTTGGAGTTGCCTGTAATAATAATAATAATAATGATAATGATTAACCCAACTATGGAGTATTCTGCCTGAAGCAGAATACTCCATAGGTATTATAATTCAAAATACCACCATCTACAGCATATACAAACCACCATCGCAATCCTGGCCTGACCAGATGGACAGGTTGCCACCTCACCCTGCTAATCTATGTTGGTGACTTCAACTCTCATCATATCATGTGGTGCAATTCCTCTAACAACCAAGATGGTGATAATCTAGTTAACTGGATAGATACATATAACCTGTATTTGATCTGTGATGCCAAGCAAGAAGGCACTCAGCCAGATGGAACAGAACCTACCCCCCCCCCCCGATATGTGCATAGTCTCTAAAGACTCTGAAGGCCACCCTGTGCCTACAACCAGAACCATCCTCGACACATTCCCTAACAGCCAGCATTGACCTACACTAATAGAGACAGGTACATCAATCCCAATTATCAGTGGAACACTAATCTCTAGATGGAACTTTTGCAGATCCAATTGGAATGTATTTGAGAAACAAATTGAGTAAATCATTACAGCAATATCATCGACCCCTAACTGCTATCCCAGATTTGTCAAACTAATCAAAACTGCAGCCAAAAACTCTATTCCTAGAGGCTACAGAAAACAATACATCCCTACTGCAGAATGGGAACCTACACCCCCGTAGGTTCATTTTTTTCATATTTTAGCCAAATATGAAAAAAATGAAGACCCAACTATTGCTAAGAAACTCATAGCAATGCTCGACAAAAACAGAAAGGAAAGATGGATCTCAACTATCCATGAACTTGATAACACGAAATCTAGCTGGAAATGCTGGTCACTTCTGAGAAAAGGGGGGGGGGCAAAACGAACAACATACAATCCCAGAGATAACTCCTGATCAAATGGCTTATCATTTAGTGAAACCTCAAAGATAAGTCCCATCTCTACCAGGAAAATAACTGTGCAATCTTCCATCAGAAAAAATCTGAAGATGTCCTCTGAGCTTCCTGAACTTGTACAGCCAGTTTTTCTTGAAGAGGTGTAGGAAGCCTTAAAACTCACCAAGAATTGCAAGGCTGCAGGAGTGGATGATATCCTCTCTGAATTTCTAAAACATCTAGGCCGACGAGATCAAACATGGCTGACCGCCCTTTTCTCAAATATTATAACAACTGGAAAACTACTAAAACTGTGGTGGGAAGCCAAAATAATATGCCGAAACCAGGGAAAGATCCAAATAATGTCATAAATCTACAACCTATCTCCTTGCTTTGCTCCACCTTTAAGCTCTTTGAATAAATTTTCCTTAAAAGAATTTCACCAGTCATTGAAAGAGCACGCCAATTGAACAAGCTGGCTTCAGGCTGGGAAGAAGTTGCTGTAACCAGGTTTTCTTCTTGAAGCAGGCTTCCAGAAGAAACTTAAATCTGGAGTCACTTTCATCGACCTAACATCAGCTTATGACACAGTCTGGATCAGGAGTCTCCTCCTAAAGCTAAGCAATATCACAAGGTATAAAATAATTTTCCAGCTTTTTGAATCTATTTTCTCCAAGAAAGATCCGGGTCCATAATGGTGGAAAAACTTCTTCCACAGGGCTCTGTGTTATCCCCTTTACTATTTAACATCTGCATGTCTGACTTACCACATACCAGCTCAAGCAAATATATATATATATGCTGATGATCTAGCTATCCTACACCAGTCTACCTCCTTTGCCAACCTGGAAACACCCTTGAACACAGACCTGAACATACTAGAGGTGTACTTCAAGCAGTGGCACCTGAAGCCAAATCCAACAAAAACTGTCCACAGCATTCCACTTGAACAATGCAGAAGCCTGTGGAAGAACCTATAAAAGGCGCATCATCAGCCTGTCCAACAAAGTTAAAATGAGAAATAATATCATCTCATGGCTCGCTGGAACAACCTGGGGTTGTGGTACTGTCTTAAGGTCGTCTGCACTAGCCCTGGGAAAGAAGTAATAAAGTGATGAGCAACCCGCTCCTGCCCCTGCACCAGACTCTCATAAATCCATCTAGTATTCGCCTAAAATCAAGAAATCCTTTCTGATCCATGGACAAACTCTCTTCAGCTGCCTTACCATCAACACCTGACATGTGGAGATAACACTGGTCCAACAATCTTCCAACAAATGGTTTCCTGATTGAAGATCCCTGTGCTCTGCAGCCTGGTTTTACCCTTCCTAGGAAGATTTGGTCATCTATCAACAGGATCAGAACTAACCAGAGCAGATGTGGCTACCTACTGCATAAATGGAGACTATCAGATCATCCTTATTGTGACTGTTCCCCTGTGGCTCAGATGATCACTCATATTGTGAATGATTGCCCAAGGTGCCAATTTCATGGTGGTGGCCTCCAGGACATCCACGAGGTGACAGATGAGGCCCTGGATTGGCTTTCTGGTCTGGACATTGACCTGTAGCTGTTTTTGCCATAAGAATAAATAAATAAATAAATCCCTTTTTTAGAGATAGTCCTATGAGAGCACTACTTTAATCATCTGGAATTTGAACTCCTGGCCAGGCCTGCTGAATTATACAGTATAGCCACTGCAAAACTTGTATACCTCCATACTTAAGCATTTCTGGTCGAATATCATCTACTCCAGATTTCCACATTTCAAGTGTTGTGCAGCTTTTTCTACCTCAAGGATTGATATGTACTCCTCTTTGCATTCCTCTTGAAAATTTCCTAGTACAGTTCTGTCACTGCCTGTTTAAGGCTTTTAAAGTAATTACTCCAGACATCTAGGATATCCTTCAGTTTTCATGTCACTTTATCAGTTTTGATTCCTTTTACAGTACTCTTTCCTCCATTTTATTGCTTTTTCAATAGCCTGCAGAACATTTTGCCACCTTCTTGATATTTATTTTAAATACTCTTACCAGTCATCCCATGACTTTTGTTTATCTACGTTTACACATTGCTTTCTTTTTTCTCTGTATTCTTTTATGGCATATGCAGACTTATTTGCTAGGAACTTTTGGTATGGTTTCTTCTTTTCCAGGGCTGCTTCTTTAACTTCTTGTGTCCACCATGATTCTCATTTTTCTATCCTTGCAGACAACTTCACTACATATCTCCCTAGCTGAATCAATCAATGCCTTCTCGAAAGTTTGCTACTGAGACTCTAAGGTTTGGTTCTTGTTTTCAAACTGCTTCAGCTTTTCTTCAATACTGTTTGCATAGTCAAGTCTACAGTTTATCTGTAACAACTGCTCAACTTCTTTTTTTTTTTTTAAATCAATTCTTTTTAAAATTTTCTTACATTCTGTTCTTTTCAATATAACATCCATTTTTGTCCTGCTTAGTACTAAGTAATGGTCACTTCCAATTTTAAATCATGTGTATATTTTATATCCTGAATGAGCATGAAGATATCACTATCTTAAAATGCTTTAATCCCTGTTTCATCAAATTATAATAATTTGTTCTTTTTCTTTTAGGATACATAAGAAGACATAGAATTAATTAATTTTTGTTCTAGGTTTGTTAGAACTTTTCAGCCCTCACCCCTTGTAACTCTACTTGAAACTGCCTTCCAATCAAGAAGTTTATCTTCATGTTTGGTATTGAATGCTATTGCCACTCCTTCCTTTCCTTGATCATTATTGCCTGAAAATAACATCCTATATTTATTATTTAGTAAGATCTCACCTGTTTTTGTCTTCTTCATCTCAGTAATGCCAATTATGTCCATGTGGTACTTTTCCAATTCTTCTACAAGTTCGATTTCCTTTCCATTAATACCATTTTATATATTGATGGTTCCTATCTTCAGTTCTTCTGATGTTGGGTTTCTTCTTCTTCTTCTATATGTCGAGTTGGAGCTTGTTCCAGTAGCTGACTTTTCTATTTGCCCTGATTCCCTGACTAAAACAGTGGGGGCCCTTGTTTAACCAGGCGATGCCTAGCCAGCATGAAATCTCATCATTTTGCACCATCATATGCATTTGTGTTTTAAGCAAATAGAGAGTACAATTTGGTCAGCTAAGACCCACCCAAATTGCCAACCCATGCTTGTTGATTCAATAATTAGTAGATAACAACTAACTGGATGCATCACGTGAAGGAAAGGAATGGACATTAGTCATAAGCTCCTGTCAGTTCTCCGCATTCCAGAAAGGCCTGGAGGTCTCCTCCCAGTTATTTGGCTTTGTCCCTTAAGCAACCAAAGTGTGAGGTATTAACATCTAAATATGATTACACTTGCATGATCGGTGCATCACTGTTACATTTATCTGACCTTCACAACAACCCTTCAATTAACTAACTGAACTCATTTCTGGTAGAGCATCATGTAATTGTACTCAGTTATAGGAACCTTTGAAAGGTGAATCCTAATCATTGAAGAGTCAGATAATGATAAATTACTATATGTGCTGCCTGATATAGACTTTTGAATGAACAGAATTAGGTAAGTTACATTAAACTTATTAAGTTTATTTGAAACTTATTGGACTAAACAATTTGATACTAATTACTTACATGGCACTTTTTAGATTGGTCTTGCATATTTATCCAGAAATTTGCATTATTCCAAACAGACTCGATTCCTAAATAATCTGGATCATCAAAAGCTCTAATCTCTCCTGTTGATGATTCCACAAAAAAACTATCATTCAGTTCTCTCTGCCCACCTAAAATTAGTATCCAAAAGTGAATTCTAGTTTTATATAATGGATCTGGTGGAGGCTTCTCCATTTCCTTCAAGAAATAACAATGAAAAAGAAATTACAAATAATGTGTAAATACAAAGTAATTAGAAAAAAAAGTTTCAGTAGAATTTTATTAAGCATTACACACACCCAATAGTACTGATACTGGAGAACTTGTAATCCAAATCAGAGACATTATCCACCAAGTGGATAATGTCTCTGCCAAAACAGTCTCAATTCAAATATCATTGGCATGGATGTTCAGTGACAGATGATTTTATCACTTGATGTGAAACCACTCCCCTGCATGTTGGAGGTTTAAAGTGACTTAATTACTTTAAACTTTCAATAAAACACAATCTCTAAGAGAAAGAGAGAGGTATTTTGGAAGTTTATTTTTCACTTGGTTAGACTATAATAAATTTGGTTTAATTTTATATCCAAGTGTAAGCAAACAAAGGTTTGCACCTGAAAATATCTTCAGGACTGAGGTAAGGTGGTGCAACATCAGGCAACTCTGAGCAAAGATGGACCAAGCTCTCGTCACTCCTTGTCTCAGTATCTCCCATAATGCAAAGCACATCTCTTTGCAGACATGTATACTGCTATGCATTAAGGAAAGGGCCACTACCCAGACCGGTTCGACCTTTATTGAGGTCTCGTCAGTGGGAGGCAGACCCAAACATGGAGATACTAAGGCAGAAGCAATAGGAGAGGTCATATTTACTTATACGAGTTGCCAACAGGTGTACCACCTTATTATTGAATTACTCTGGATTTAGTGAAAGAAGGATTAAACTAAATTTATTAGAGAGGTATTTTGTTTTATTTTAAATTCTCTTGCAGAGACATTAAATTATGCAACATAATTTATATAAATGATAAAAACAACTGCCAAGCAACACTGCAGTGATCAAATGACAAAGAAATACAATGGTTTTAATAATTTAG
This sequence comes from Typopeltis vanoorti, assembly GCF_054136105.1. Classification (NCBI taxonomy): domain Eukaryota; kingdom Metazoa; phylum Arthropoda; class Arachnida; order Uropygi; family Thelyphonidae; genus Typopeltis; species Typopeltis vanoorti. Next base: position 136,969,930 of record NC_143555.1, read on the forward strand.
AACAAAGAAAAAAATCACAGTAATTCAAAAACTATATGATGAATTTTTATGTAATTCGGCAATAAACAGTATGATATGAAATGTGAAAGAAATACCCGCAATAATTCTAAATGAATAGTTTATTTCAGTAACAATGGGTACATGAAGACAATGGTCAAAAAAAAGAGGTCAAATGACCTCAATAAGGAATGTGGTAACCCCTGACAGCAATACAGTGCTCACAACAATATTTCATAATGTTCAATAATGGTCTCCAGGAACTTGGTTGCAAGGCTCCTCTAAGTCCCTCAAGGTTTTGGGAAGGGGAGGGGTTAAGAGCAGCAACACATCTACCTGGAGCATCCCAAGTGTGCCCAATAAGATTAAGGTCAGAAGACCTGGCTTGCTAGTCCATACATATGATAGCCTCTTCTTGAAGATATTGGTCTGCGAGCTTTGCTCAATGAGAAAGAGAATTATCATCTTGTTGGATAACTGTCTCCCTATAGCACCCACATATCTCTATAAGTTGCAGCATTCCTGGTTCCACTGGGAAGCACATATAGGCTGGTGTCCATCCAACGAGATGGCTCCCCAAATCATCACACTACCTCCACCATAAATGTCCCCTTTCACAAATAATGTGTCCTTGGTTTGCTAATGATCAGAGCATGCCTGGCATTTTGTAGAGCAAATCAGGACTCATCTGTAAACAATACTGACCCCCATTGGTCTTGGGTCTGTCTAGTTGACATGGAGCCTTGCTCATTTCAAACATTCTCTCCTGTGGCATGGAGATAGGAGCACTTAGACTACCAGTCACCCAACATACAGACCACCTTTGTGAAGCCTTCTGCATATAGTTGAAGCAAATACCAATTATTCCAATAGCCATTGCAAGGTCAGATCATAGTTGATTTGGAGTATCACTGCTGTTTCAGCAAGAAGATAATCAGAGATATCGGTCACCTACTGCAGTTGTAGCAAGTGTGGCCTTCCATCACTGTATTTCCAGGATGCTGTTTATGACTGTTGGAATTCCACAATCTGTGAATCACAGAAAACAACTTACATGCAACCATCTGGCTGCCTCCACCTGACATTATCCAGTATCTAGTTTTACAATGGCTCCACCTGAATTCATTAATTAAATGAAGTCTTGCAGTCACCATATCCAAGAATTCTGCTATCACAAAATGTCTTGTTCTCACTCCATATGCAAAATGGAAAACCACCCAAAATGCCCTCTTTCCATGGCTCATTTGCACATATCGCTGACAGTGACACTGATTTGTATATGATAATCAGACTCAGCATCAATTTTTAAATAAAGGACCTGACTTTCATATGTTTTTTCCCTTTTCTCCCAAATTTATTGTTATGTTTCTCTTTGTTTCTTAATTTATGGAAGCCAGTGTTATTTCACAAATAATGAATTCAATGAAATAATGAGTATAATGAGATATACTTCCATTTTTATCCACCATTTTCTACAACATTTTCTACGACACAATTTTAGCCATTTATTATTCTTAATTCAGAGAAAACAAGAGAAAAAAGATAATCAATAATATTGTAATAATTTCAAATAATATAAAATTTCTAGAAGAAGAAAAAAATTAAATCACAAAATTTAACAAAGGATCACTTAATAGCCAAAGCTAGACAACTGAAAGGAGATCTACACATAGCATAGCATTTTAAATATTATTATTATTATTATTATTATTATTATTGGCTGCTCCATGGAGTACTTAGATTCATTGATAGAGACTGTTGGAATGACATCATGCCAAGCACTATCCAACATTCACAAGTATCTATCATACTTTGCTTTGAACTCATTCACAATCATGGCACCCAAAACAGACTCTGACAAACCTATTCTACTCAATATCCATTATCCAAGCAAAAAATATAGTACTTACACTCTTACTAACTACACATTTGCTCAGTTTTTCAAGGATGGTCACTAGTTCTCCCACCACCAGACCTGTACTGAAAAATTTCCTTCATATTAATCTTGTAAAAAAACCTTCAGTAATTTGTATGTCTCAATCATATCACCCCTTTTCCACCTGCCAACCAATTTCTGTGACCTACCACTCTTCAACCTGCCATCATGAGGTTCAGTCCAGAGATCTGCAACCGTCTTGGATCCTCTCCACTTCTTCCTCATCACCAAGAAACTCAGGTCATCAGATCTGCATACAGTAGTCGAGATGTGTGGTCTTACTAAGGCTTGATAAAGAGGTATTATGACCTGATTGTCTCTGCTCATCAGGTATTCTTCAGTAGCCGCAAATAATGAGTTCAATGAAATATTGTTGGCTAAAGTAATCCTATGAGCTGCTTTAGCCACTATGTGCCCTCTAAACTTTAACTCCCTATCTACCAATGCTTCCAAATCTCTGGCTTCATCAACTTCCTGTAGTACAGTTCCATCAATGTGGTATATAGCTGGTAATCTTTTCACCCCAAAATGCATAACCTTACACTTTTCTACATTAAACTGACATCCATTCTCCTTTGCCGAGGCTGACAGTCTATCCAAATCATCCTACAAAATTCTCATCTTTATTAACTATTCCCATACCCAATTTTGCATCATTGGCAAACAACAGTCCTTCTCAAATCCTTTCCTATATCGTTAATGTAAAATTAAATTGTAGCGGCCCAAAAACAGAGCCATATATATAAATGCCACTAGTTACAAGTCTTCTACTGGACTCCACTCCTGAATAAACTACTCTCTGGTATCTTTCCATCAACCGCTCTCTTATTGACTTCACCAACTTTATATTCCATACCCAGTGCTGCAGTTTATTGATTAGAATTCCATGCAGTATCCTGTCAAAAGCTTTTGCAAAGTCCAGCAGTATCACTGTAAACTCATTACCCTTATTCTTGTAATTCCACCTATTCCCCCCTCTTAACTGAAAATTCCATATATTTAACATCCTCTTAGGTCAAGACTATATGATCACCATCACCAATTGGTGAAAATGTGGTCATGTTGGTTATAGACAATAGTCTAAGTGTGATCTGATCAGGATCTTGTATAATGGAATGAAAACTCTTTTATCTCTGCAGGTCAGCGTCCTTCTCATTATTGCAGCAATCCTCTGCATTACCTTCACCACCTCTGCAATATGCCCATTGAATTTCAGATTTCTATCAATAATCAAACCCAGATCTCTTTCTCCCCTATCTCCTCCAATATCGTTCCTCCAATAGAGTATGCAGTTCCATCGATGTGTCCCAAACCTCAAGACTTTACATTTTGCTGCATTAAACTGAACCACCCATTTATTTGCCCATCTGTATAGTTTATTCAAATCCTCTTGCAAGGCTACCACATCTGCACTATTAATAATAATCCCTCACAGCTTCATTTCACCCGCAAACAACTGAATATTCGCCTGCAATCCATTGACAATGTTATTGATATAAAGGTTAAACATTATAGATCCCAGTACTGAGCCCTGTGGAATCCCACTTGTAACTCTCTGCCTCTTTGAAACTGCCCCACCATACACAACTCTCTGATACCTATCAGACAGCCAATCCTGAATCCAATTGACCAATCTGACATCCAGACCCATGTGCTGCAACTTAAATATCAGCTTATCATGTGGCACCCTGTCAAATGCCTTTGCCAAGTCTAAGAAAATTGCAGTATATGCCTTTCCCTCATCTAATGTTCTTGTAACTTTATTATAAAATGCTAGCATATTGCTAAAACAAGAGCGCCCTTTCACAAATCCATGTTGACTCTCACAGATAACATTACCCTCATCTGCCCAATGCTGTATACGGTCCTTCATTAATTTCTCCAAGATCTTACTAACTACTGATTACACACAAACTGGCCTATAATTAGACACTTCCAGTCTGCTACCACCCTTATGCAATGGCACTATCTTACCTTCCTTCCATTCCCTGGGCACCTTTCCCATAGTAGACTTTCATTGAAAACTAGGTCAAAGGATCTGTCAGTTCTTTAGCACATTCTCTCAAAACTCGTCATGAAATACCATCCAGCCCCACAGCTTTACTGACATCCAGAGTACTCAGCATTTGGAACACACTCTCCTCCTGCACCTCTAAACCTCAAACCTGCCTAGGATTTTCTTTGGATCTTAATGCTAATCTCTTCTCATATTCCAGTTTCACCTTCCTTACCATACTAGTCACTCTACTGGCCTGTGTCTTATATTCTTCATGCATCTGCTCTTCACCTGTCTCCTTATATCTCTTCCATAGCCTCTTTTACACATGCAGTGTTCCTGTTTAATATTGTTTGTCATCCACTTTACACCAAATTGTGTCCTCTTCTTCACTTATGGAATACAGCTTACTATAGCTGCTAACAAATATTCCTTCACAATTTCTCAAGCACAATTTCCTGGCCTTCCAATTCCTCCCTCCATGAAACTTTCCCAAGTTAATGTCTAAGACTATTATAATCACCTTCCTTATAATTCCACATATGTTCCTGTCTCTTTGATACTCCTGCATGTCTATTCATCTTCCAAGTCAAAACCACATGGTCACTCTCCCTTCATCTGGTGGGAGAGATGTCATCTCAGTTATTATCAACTCTTCTGATGCTATGACCAAATCCAAAACTCTGGAACCTCTTGTTCCCTCTATTACATGTTGCCTAAGACATTTGTCCCTCAAGAATTCTATAAATTTCATTCCCTTATTGCTACATGCATCTTCCTCTCTCCAATTTATTCTGCTGTAGTTAAAATCTCCCATAACAATCCTTCTTCTTGCACTTGACAAGTTTAACTGCCTAAACATCTCCTGCTGCCCACCCTCTGTGCTCCCTGGTTTATAGCAACATCCCACTAAATATCCTGTCGTGCCCCTCCTCTACCTCACTCCATATGATTTCAAAACCATTAGTGTCACTGCCTTCCGAAGCCTCCACTCTTAGAGGACATAAGTCATCACTTATCATAAGCAGTACTCCACCACTACGCTTTCCCTTCCTATCCTGCCGAAAAATGCTGTACCCTGTTCCTGTTATTATATTTCTATTCCTGTTATTATATCCTCTTCTGTGAACCACGTCTCAGTGATCTCAATAATCTTTGGCCAGGCCGATGCTATCAGCACCACCAATTCCTCTTCTTTATTCTGGATACTCCTCGCATTAGTATAAAATACTCTTTTATACTCCTCATGTGACTGATTATTACCATTATTCATCTTGTACTTCCTCTAAAGTATTATTTTTTTTTCAGATTTCATGCTTCAGCTCTGCATTCATCCATTTTACACCTACCTTATTCATCCTTTTGACCTTCAGAATACATTCATACATTGATGCCTGTTATGTATTTGTTGTCAGTTTCCATGCAGCATTTATTTCCTTACAGCTCAACTCCTCGTTCCATGTTATAGCTCCAAGCTGTGTCCTAAGCTTGTCATAATCACCAGCCTTATAATTCCACATATATCCTTTCCTCACAAGAGTCTGCATATAATTAGCCACAACATAGGTGATTACTTCATGATCACTTTCACCAACTAGAGGAAAATGTAAACCCATCTCACAATTACATCCTCTTATGAAATGATCAGATCTATAACTCTCGATCTTCACGTGCCCTCCTTTACATGCTGCATGAGATAGTTATCTCTCATAATTATGAGAGATAACTTATATAATTATGAGTTATCTCTCATAAGCCATAATTATTTGAAACCTTCCATAATTATATGAAACTGAAGCTGTTAATCTCTGTCAGCTGATTATTTTATGCAAATATTATATTTTAAATAAATCCAATACAAGTTTGCATAATTTCCTAACTGAATTGAATAATTGCTGTAATAAATTTTGGATAAAAATCAGTATTAAAAAGACAAAGACTATGAAAACTGGCAGAATATGGAAAATATCATCTGCATCCTGAGTGCATCCTCAAGAACGAGCAAAACATTTCAACTATTTAGGCACAATTTTTAATGGAAGATAGTAAATGAAATGTGAAAATAGAGAAAAGAATAAGCAAAGCTGGTATGGTGGGGAAGAGACTTGAATAAATTTATATGGAATAAAAGAAATATCACTCAAAACGCTAAAGTGACTGTATACAAGACAGTGTTAAAACCAGATTAAACTTATTGATCTGAGAATTGAGTTAGCAATAAAGCAATTAATCAAATATTAGACTCTGTAGATATGAGAGTTCTGAAAAAAATGAGAGAAATTAAAGATGCAATCAATGACAGAATCATATTAAACATGAAGGTATTAGGAAGGAACTTGACAATGTTAGCATTTGAGAATGTGTGGGCAGAGCTTATCTCAGGCAGTGTGGTCACCTACACACAAGTGGAGAGGAAAGGTTAGCAAAGCAGGTGTTTGATGCCAGGATGTCAAGAAAAAAAATCCAGAGGCAGACCAAGATCTAGGTAAACTAATACAGTTATAAGTGCCTCGGAAGGCTAAAATATAAGATCTGACATTTTGAAGGAGTTAAGAGGAGATAGGAAATCTGGGAGTGGGGGATAAAAATCTAAAGTTTAGGAGTTACCATGCACAAGTTGTGAAGTCATCACAATCAGATTATGGCAATGACATGGAGGACCTTAATATGAGAAATAAAGAGGTTATGCTTCCATCATTATGTGGTTTGATTAATAATATTTTTGTGACCTCCACGCCATCTTGCAAGAGAGAGATCATGAGAGGTTGATGCTAGACAACACAAAGTCTATAACACCGCTCCTTCAACTCATACAACATTGCCTGTGAGAGTGAAAATTTTTTTCACTCTCACAGGCAATGTCACCAATGTTCCTACCGTACAAAAAAACTTACTTCTTACCCTCTTACCTATTACTTTCTTTTGTTACATCCATGGATAATTCCTTTTACTTGTTTCTTACCTTCATTCTACTATATAAAAATTTTAACATTGTCAATCTGATAATAACCTTTCAACAACTTAAATGTCTCAATCATATCTATCGTCTATCCACTAAACTCTGTAGCTTGCATTCCTTTAGTCTATTCTCATAACCGACATTGTACAACCCTGATATCATTTTTGATGAAAATGATATCAGGATTGTACAATGTACGATGTAGAATGTCAAAGGCTTCTGCACCCTTTCCAAGGTTATTTCACTCCCTTCGAATCATAGTGATCAGGTCTGAGCAGATGTGGTTCATTCAGGGATTTATACAATGGAATCATCATCCTTTTACCTCTGCTGGTTAACATCCTTTTCAATACTGCAACAGTTCTCTGATCATCACAACATTTACAATGGCGGTGATGGTTTTCCCTTCAGTCGATTCCGACCCTAGGTGACTTGTAGGTATGGCCCACAAAGTGTTCTTGGTGAAAATTTTTACAGGGTAGTTCACTATTGTTTTCCTCAAACCCCCCCCCAATTTTATCAGAGCTTGGGACCAGCATATGGCTGGTATGTATTCATGACTGTAATCCAAGTGTGTTCAAGGGCTGGTTTCCTGTTCTGGGGGATGAAAAACGTGAGTTTCTGAGTAAAAAACCCTTACCTGCATATGAGACTGGAAAACTCACCTTTCATCGGAAGATACCAGACCATATTATAGGCTTACCTGTATATCAGTTGTTGTGGTTAAAATGTTGAAGAGGCTAGTTTGAACCAGGATCTAGAATTGGGTTGCCAGTGATATTATCTTTGATGGACAGCATGGATTTGCTAAAGGGAGGTCATGTTTTAGTAATCTGCTTACTTATTACAATAAGGTGATGGCTTCATCAGACAAAGGAAATGGATACACAGTAGTATACTTAGATTTTGCAAATGTTTTTGATAGATTACCACATGATAAGTTGATAGTCAAACTACAGCAGATGGGGTTGGATATTAGACTAGTGCATTGCATTGGAGATTGGCTATCTGATGGGTATCAGCAAGTTGTGTATGGGAGAGCAATATTCTGGAAGAGAAAAGACACTAGTGGTGTGCCTCAGGGATCTGTTTTAGGGCAATTGCTGTTTAACTTGTATGTTAATGATATGCCGGCCTGGTTGGCCAAGGGGTTAGCGAATCTGCTCTCCAGCCAAAAGGCTGCGGGTTTGAATCCCACCATGGGCAAGGATGTTTGTGATTGTCTGTGAAAACAGTGGTGGTGATCGGCAGTAGATGGCTGCTGATGTAGATGATGAAGGTAGTTACAGTTAGTGGAGTGGTGGAGATGGAGAGCTGTAGAGCAGGTGCACTCCCTGGAGATGTTATGTAATAATAATAATAATAATATTGGGAAAGATTTGGGCATGGATATTCAGTTGTTTGCAGATGCAAAGTTGGGACAAACTATGAGGAGTAGAGCAGATGTCATGGCCTTACTAGAAGACTTGAATAGATTGAGTGAATGAACATGGGAATGGTAATGCCAGTTCAATGTTGCAAAATGTAAGGTTTTAAAATTTGGAAAACAAAGATGGAATGTAGAATTTACTCTTGGTGGGGATATATTGTTTTAGATGGAGGAAATAAGAGATCTTGGGAATAAGAAATAAGATATTGATGTAGATTGATAGTGGATAAGGATCTAAAATTTAGGGGACACATTGCCAAAATTTTGAGGACAACACAAAGAATTCTGGGAATGATGCAGAGGACACTGACTTGTAGAAGTGGAGATTCTTGTTCCATTGTATAAGGCTCTGATTAGGCCACATATGGACTACTGTGCAGAGATTTGGTCACCTAGATTTCAAAAGGTTGAAGAGATGTTGGAAAGGGTCCAGATGTAATTGACTAAAATTATTTCTGATCTCTGGAATGTTAAAATGAAGAAAGGGCAATTTACAGAATCTAGTGAATAGGAGGAAGAAGGGGTGATATGATAGAGACATACAAGCTGGTAAGGGGTTGTTATAGGATCAGTGTTGAAATGGTTTTTCATAAGATGGTGGGAGATCAAGGGACAACGAGATGTCATCACTGGAAGCTGTATAAGGAGGTGATGAGCAGTAGAGTGAGAAGCAGGTTTTTTGCATAGAGAGTTGTGAATGATTGTAATGCATTGCCTGAGATTGTGGTGTCTGTAGAGAATTTGAATGTAATTAAGGCACATATGACGAGTTGTGAGTATGAATCTGAAAGATGAGTCTTTGACTCCATGGGATCTTAGGGTAATAATAATAATAATAAAATGACAGACTGGGGTCAAATAATAGACCAGCCCTGGACTGTATGAGGAGGATGCAAGCAAGAGAGTAAGCTTCAGGTTCTTTCCACAGAGAGTGGATGGCAAGTAGAATGCATTGCCTTTGAGACTGTGATGATTGTGGACACACTGAATCAGTTTAAAGCATAGTTTGACAAGTATTGCGTGTGACAGTGTGTACACCTATATAAGTCTTTTAATTCCATGGAAGTCAGCTATTAATAATAATAATAATAATAATCAAAACAAAATATTTTATTTCCTTTGTTATACAACAATAAAATATAGAAGTATTTACTGCTATTTGTTTTTCTTCTTCTTCCTGCAGTCTTTCTTCTTCTTCTATTTCTTTTTTAATCCTCCTCTCTTCCATCAGATATTCGAAATGACTTGAAAGAATTTTTGGATCTTTTGCTGCATATTTACTTTTAGGTTTGCCATTTTCTTTACTTATCTACATTATTTAATAAAAAAATAAAATAATTTATTTAATTAAAAATATATCACATAACTCAAATATATCATTCAGTATACCATAACATTTCAGTAATCTTTTAGTAATTTAAACATAAAATTGGTGACATAAATTGTTTCATAACAGATATGAGAGCGGTTATTTGAATGCATTTAATGGGTAGTTACATATGAGCTGTTCATGATCCTCTCTCTCTCTCTCTCTCTCTCTCTCTCTCTCTGACCCCTTCTATTGCTTTCCCATAGATTCTCATTCTGCATTATGTCTTTTCTATATTTACATTCATATATTTTCATGATGGTAATTAAATATCAATTGACAACAGAATAAGCAAAGCTGGTATGGTATGGTAGGGAGTCAATCAAATATGAGATTTGAGAGTTCAGAAAAAGATCAGAAGAATGAACAGATGGAATCAATAGCTGAAATCATAGTAAAAATGAAGATATTAGAAAGGAACTTAATATTATGAACATTCAGGAATGGGTGAGTACAGCTAATGATCACTTAGTATCATAGAGGAAAGGCATTATTAGCATTCAGGAATGCATGAATAGAGTTAACTTAAGTGTAATGATCCTTTAAACAGAATCAGAGAGGAAAGGTTAGCAAAACAGATGCTTGATGTCAGAATGCAGAAAAAAGACCCAAAGGAAGTTCAATACTTAGTAGGGATGCATAACATACAGCCTCTCCCTGTGACGTCAGCACCACCTTCCCGCAGCATAACCTGTTTCAACAAAAGGGACTCTGGCAAAACTACCAAGTATTCCTGCTGCAAAGGGATACCTTCTTAGCTGGAAGAGATGCCAACTAAATACTAGCTGGTAGATCTTCTTCATCACCTGGTGAAATGCTACTGTCTGGCTTATTGGAGGTCTGAAGTGGCAAATGGCATGTTTGATCTGCAGAGCAGGGATTCCAGTTTCTGTTCACCCCCCCCCCCTACACACACACACCTTCTCTTCTCCATGCAGTATGAGAGATATTCTTCAAGGCCATGACAAACATACTTAGAGACCCATAAATTCCTGCATTTTGAGGGTACAGCAATTAAAATGATGGTGCTGCAGGCCAGCCACCAGTTAGTGAATGGGTCTAAACCTGTCAGTAATGAGTCAGGTGTCTTCCAAATCAACTACTCAACTAGTGCTTAATCCCACTGTCAGGTTGTGCCTGGTGAGGGAATTCAAGTAGTGGTATGTGGGGGGGGGGGGGCACTATCGAGTATGTGTCATGGACCAGAGACTGGTTTCTTTCTGTATGGAAGAGTCTATCTTTTCTCACCACACGTCCTCACTATATCCTTCCATCTAATTAAACTTATGATCAAACCTCAAGAATTTCACAAACAATAACTAACAGTAACAGTGAGACAAAAGTGAATCTCCCTCATAATCTAATACCATCAAAAAAAAAAGTCACAACATGCAAACCATAATCTCGTCACTAAAAACTCACTTTCACATCCACTTTACAAACATCCGTGGAATTAACATAAATGGCATCCACCATCACTTGCAGTCTTCTGGAACAGATGTTATACACAATTTATACATCTACCCACTCAAATCGCTGATAAATAATCCTCTTCACTCCCCAAACACTCTGGATCTCTTTTTGACCAGTTGATCTTCCAGATACACCATGGAGGTTACCTCTCCTCTTGGAAACTCAGACCACAATCTCGTACCTCCATGGAGTCAGAGACTCATCATGGGATGTAAACATGATCACAAACAATGCTCATCCAACCATGCCTTAAACTGAATCAATGTGTCTACATTCACAACACATAGGCAATGCAGACAATGCATTCCATTAACCAACCAGTCTCCATGCAAAGACTCTTTACCTCACTCCTTGACTCTCTCCTTATACAGTTTCCAGGGATGGCATCTTGTTCCCCCCCCCCCTCTCATTCTATGAAAAATCTCTTCCATGTCCACCTGATAACAACTCCTGACTAACTTATATGTCTCATTCATATCCCCCTGTCCTCCTCCTATTCATGAGACTTTGCAATTTACAATCTGTCAGTCTGTCCTCATACTCGACATTCCAAAGACCGCTTACCACCTTTATGAATCTTCTCTAGACCCTTTCTAACATATCCTCATTACAATGAAAACCTGGTGACCAAATCTGCACACAATAATCCATATGAGCCCTGATCAAGGCCTTATACAATGGCATCATAAACTCTTTATTTCTGCACATCAGTGTTCTCCGCATCATTAGCATTATCCAATGTTATGTCTTCACGAGTTGTACAATGTCACCCCTGATGGGATGCAATACTTTGCATCCAATCATTGCTTACTAAATTTCAAAACCTCACACTCTGCAACATTCAACTAACAGTTCCACTTACCGGCCCATTCATGTAATCTATTCAAATCCTCCTGTAAGGCCATAACATCTGCTTGACTCTGCATTGCTCTTCCCAGTTTTGCATCATCTGCAAACAGCTGCATATCACTAGTTAAACCCATCCCAATATCATTAATGTACAAATTGAACAACATTTCTTTATATCTACTGCTGATTCTAAAAAATAATCTTTCAATTAAAGATACCAAAAAATTAGTATATTGCACCCCATAGCTTTCTGATACCTATCTGACAGCAAGTCACTGATCCAACTCAGAAGTATATTATCCAATCTCATCTGTTTCAATTTTTTTTAACAGCTTGTTATATGGCAGTCTATTAAATGCTTCTGCAAAATATAACTATGTGATGTGATGTGATTTTGCCCTTTCAGATGATTCCAATCGTAGGTGACTTTGTAGGCTTTTGCCCAGAAAGTACTCCTGGTGAGATTTTTACAGGGTAGTTTTCCCCAACCCTCCAATTTTAACCAGTCTTGGGACCACCATATGGCTGGTACATATTGATTGATCCATGTGTGTTCATGGGGCCAGTTTGCCTGTTCTGGGGAACGAAAAATTCCGGTTGAAAAAAAAAAAAACCCTACCTACATATGAGACTATGCTAACTCAAAGAAACCAGATAAAGGTTCCTCACATCACTGACGGGAATTGAACCCAGGTCTTTCCAACCTAAGGGCTTCGTCTATACTGACTGAGCTACTGAGGCTCACAAAAATATAACTCACAAAATATAACTATACTACTGTATATTCACTTCCCTTATCCGAGACATTTGTCACCTTGTTATAGTACATAAGTAAGTTAATAAAACATGATCTCTCTTTAATAAATCCATGCTGAAAACCACTGAAAATACTGCTGTTATCAACCCATTTCTGTATTCCATTACTCAGCAATTTCTTTCTCTCTAGTACCTTAACCACAACTCCAGATATAGAGAATGGCTGCCTATAATTTGTAGCCACAGCCTTATCACCACCTTTATGTAGTGGAACAATTTTATCTTCTTTCCACTCTCTTGGAAACTGTGCTGCTGTAAGATTCTTATTAAACAGGCATGCTAATGCTACTGCAATTCCCTGGAATGTCAAATTCTATCACTTTTTTATTTACATGAAGTTTATTTATTTCCTCATATACTTCCTACTTACTCACAATTAAGCCATCCTCTCCTATATCCCCTACATTTAAATTTCTCATCTCACCAAAAGAAAACTCTCTAGGATTTTCCTTCACCTGATTTACTAATTTCTGCTCATACTGCACTTTTTTCATCCTTACTACTCAGTCACTTTCCTGGCTTGCTCTTAATATTCTTCATGTGTAGCTGATTATTACTATTATTCATCTTGTACAGCCTCCCAATTGCCCTATTCTTCCTTCTTCCAGATTTGATGCTGAATCCTTTCATTCATCCATTTTACACCTACCTTATTCAACCTTTTGATCTTTGGAATACACTCGCACATTTATGCTGTTTTGTATTTCTTTGTCAGTTCCCAAGCAGCATTTATTTCTGTTTTGCTCAACTCCTTATCTCATGCAATAGTTGCAAGCTGTTTCCTAAGCTTGCCATAATCACCAGCCTTGTACTTCCACATATATCCTTTCTTCACAGAAGTCTGTATAAGGCTATACACAACAACCCAGTGATCACTTCATAATCACACTAGCCAACTGGAGGAAAGTGCAAAATCCAACTCACATTACATCCTTTGATAAAATGATCAGATCTAAAACTTACGGTCTTGGTGTGCCCTCCTTTGCATACTGCCTGAGATAGTTATCTCTCAAGAACTCAAGAAATTTATTTTCCTTATTCCCATATGCTATCTCTTCATTCCAATCTATACTGCCATAATTAAAATCACTCATAATAATTATCCTTCCTTTGTTCACTAATCTAAGTTGTTTATAGATTTCTTCATCGCCGCCCTACACATTCTCAGGCCTATAGCAACATCCAACTAAATATGTCTTCCTCTCAACCTCCACGTTAAACCACACTGCCTCATAATCATTGCTACTATTTTCCCCATTTCATGTCTACCTTATGTGGACTTAATTCCCCTGCTATTAACAGCAGCACTTCACTTCTCCTCCTTTCTTGTCCTTTCTATCCTCGCAACAAACACTGTATCCTTCCATCTCTATTCCTGTTAGAGTATCATCTTCATTCAATTCAACCATGTTTCACTTATTTTGGGTTGAATAAACTAAATCAGTGAAATAATTTCATCTTCCTGATTTCTAATAATCCTAGCTCTTGTAAATAAATATGGCAGTTCACTTTTAAGTCTATAGCCAGTCCCTGAAGCCACTTGTTGGTTTTGATTTCCCTACTATACCTGCCCTTGCCCAATCATCTTTATTACCACTTACCACACATCTTCTCAGTTTCAACTTTCCCACTCACATCACAATCTATTCCATTTCTATGCTGATCATCCCCATACATACATTTGCTACTACTACTTCCAACAACTATTTTCCCTGTCCATCCAGGCTCCCCCCCCCCTGTTTCCCTGTTCCTCTTGCATTCCCATTCTCTTTTCATCTCTCACACACTACTACTGTTTCCATTGACAAGCACTTCCGTCTATTCAATACCACTCTCCCATTCTTTCACTTCATCTCTTCCTTGCATCATACACACACTGCACTTTCATCTAACAACAGTTTCTCCAGTTCTTGAAAGCCATTCAAATGCAATCCATCACATCTGTATAATTCCATTCTTTCCTCAAATGCATGCCATACATCAACAAACTGCACTCCCTTCTCCTCACACAGTTCTGCTAACATACCATTCATGATTCTGTTTCAACTCATCATTGTTATACCTCAACAACACACTGACAGCTGTTCCCAAAGTACTGTTATTTTTCACTCTCCTCAATAACTTCCTGATATTCACACTTACATTCTCATTATTTCCAGTTAAATGATTTGTCTCCACAATCACCACTAATTCTTTTGCTCATTTCCCCTTCACTCAAAAGAATAAATTATCTTGCTTATTCTCCTTCCTGGATAGACCTTACGAACTCTTTCATTAACCAATCCTCTAACAATGGAATCTCCATACACTGCTATTCTCAAATCACTCATCACTTGTATTGCAATTTTTTCTTTCATTCTGTTCTTTCCACACTTTCATTTGTTTCCACTAAACATCTGATATCACTCCACATATTTCTCATTTCATTTTTCATTTGGAATAACAGCTTTATCAAATTTTGCATTCTGAGAATTTTACTCTCTGTCACTCCCGTCATGCCCGCTTGGTTGATCTCATGAGTACCACCATTGTGTGTTCTATTCAAAGAAGGCAAGATTCAAAATTTCAATTAATAAAGTTATTAACAATTCCATAAAGCCAAAAATCATGTAGACACACTGAGTTATCAAAAATAAACAATAGTATACTAAAATTCAAGCAATATCGGCAATTATTATGCAAAATAGCACTTATCTTATTTAGAGTGTTTTCAGAGAGCTCCCGAAAGCTAAGTATAATTTTGAGGGAAAATTAGAATATAGGTTTAAATCATAATGTAATATTGCCTAATTTTGGTAGCTTGTTGTGTCTGTGTGATTTTGGTGTGAATTCCACTATATAATTTAGTATTTTAACGATATATTTCATAGATTTGCACATGGTGCCAATGCGACGTAAGATAATGGCATCCAAAAATACGACGGCATTGTTCAAAAACTGTAATGTGAGAGAGTTTGTCCAATGTGATGTGTGTGGGATGTATGCATTCCCGAATGAGGCTGGAGTTTGAATTGAAAGTGACAGTGGCGGGAGAATGTGCAGAAAGTGTAAGCAAAGTGAGGAGTTGAAGTATATGTCAGGTTGTGAGACAGTTATGGTTGAAGAAAGTCAGAATGTGAGTGAAAATAGTGGCTTGATAGGGAATTGCGATGACAATGAGAGCGGAGATCAAAGAAAGAGTGAAAGCAACTATACAGAGAGAGAAAATGGTTTAAATGATAAAAAAATGAGGAATTATTTGTAGAAAGTAAGATCGCTGGGTTGCACGCAGTGATACAAAATGTGCAGCAGCAATTAGAGCACCTGCAAAACTCTTTCCAGAGTGATTCGGCTAATGTAAATAAACAAGTGTTTGAAAGGAAAAATAAGCGTAAGAGTGGGAGAGTTTCTGAAATGAAGGAAAGAGTGTTGTATGGTTACTCCTTATTAAGAGGAGTGATAGATGGGAGTTTAACTAAATTGTACTTACCAGGTGCGAAATTTAAGGATGTAAGTGAGAGTATTAGAGCGCAAAAACAGAGGGTGAAAGAACTGATAGTTGTGGCGGGTATGAATGAGTTGAAAGGTGATAAATTTTTTATTAGAGAGGACTTGAACGCATTGTTAAAGGTAGAGAAAGAAAAGAGCGACAGAGTTAAAATGGTGAGTCTGTTGCCATGGTATGACAGAGAGGAGTTTGGAAAGAGGGCCATAATCTCAAATGGCATTATGCACAGGCTATGCAGACGGAGTCATGTGGAATTCGTGGACGTGTGGAATGAGTTTGATGGGCGAAAGGATTTATACAAGATGGATGGCCTGCATTTGAATGGATTTGGTGTACGGAGACCGGATTTCGGGTCTGGTTTAGTCCCAAAGGTGTGGAAAGAGGGGAAAATAGTTCCACTGCATAAAGGAGGATCCAAGACTACTGTTGCAAATCACCGACCGATCAGCATATCAGGAAGCATTGTCAAGGTCTTGGGGAAAGTAGTCAAGGGAAAAATACAGGAATGAATTGATGAAAACGAGATACTGTACAGGGTACAGCATGATCTACCCTTCACAAAGCATGGCTTTGTGAAGGGTAGATCATGCCTCAGTAACTTGCTCAAGTTTTATAACGAGGTGATGGCTGAACTGGATAAGGGTAATGGGTTTACAATGATACTGCTGGACCTGGCAAAGGCATTTAACAGGATACCACATGGAATTTTAATCCATAAACTACAACATATGGGAATGGATATAGGGTTGGTGAGATGGATAGGTGGGTGGTTGATGGAGAGATATCAAAGAGTAGTTTATTCAGGAGTAGAGTCCAAAAGACGGCCTGTGACTAGTGGTGTGCCGCAGGGTTCTGTTCTTGGACCACTGCTGTTTAATTTATTCATTAACAATATAGGGAAGCTAAGAGGAACAGTTCATTTGTTCGCTGATGATGCAAAGTTGGGTACGGCGATAGTGAATGCAGAAGATATCAAAATCTTGCAAAATGACTTGGATAGATTGGAGTTCTGGACTAAGGAGAATGGATTTCAATTTAATGTGCCAAAATGTAAGGTTATGCATTTTGGGGTGAAATGATTAGCAGCAGTATACCACATTGGTGGAACTGTACTCCAGTAGATTGATGAGGCCAGGGACTTGGGAGTGTTGGTGGATAGGGAGATGAAGTTTAGGGGACACATTGCAAAAGTAGCTAAATCAGCTCATCAACTCACTTGGTTGTTGAAAAAGACTTTGACGAGCAGAGACAAGCAAGTTATTGTTCTTCTGTACCAAGCCTTGATAAGACCTCATCTCGACTACTGTGCCCAGATTTGGTCACCTCGGTTCCTTCTTGATGGGGAGGAGGTGGAGAGGAATCAGAGGCGAGTGACTAAGATGATAGCGGGTCTATGGAATGAACCATATGAGAACAGGTTGAAGATTTGTGGGTTACAGAAATTAGTTGATAGGCGGAAAAGGGGAGATATGATTGAGACATTCAAATTGCTAAAGGGTTTCTATAGGATTAATTCAGAGGATATTTTTGAGATCAGACTCGTGGTAGGAGAACTAGGGGACACCTATGGAAGCTGAGCAAGAGTGTGGTTAGCAGGGGTGTTAGAACTGGGTTCTTTACTTTTAGAGTGGTAAATGAGTGGAATAAGTTGACAGAGTCTGTTGTGGGTGCTATGATGGTGAGTGAGTTCAAGGCAAGGTATGAATGATACTGTGAGAATGTCGTATAGTTGTGTGAACATGATGTTTAGGGCCTCCCTCGATGAGTCTAAGGACTCCCTGGAGTCGCCTGTAATAATAATAATAATAATAATAATAATAATAATAATAATAATCTTTTCTGGAACTCTTTACTAATACTATGTATGTTGCAGTCCCCTAGTGGCTATCCCCGTTGTTTTCTTTTTCTATAGTGAACTGGATTCTGGAGTGCTTAGGCCTCCTGTTCAACAGCTAAGGCTAGTCAACAGCACCAATACAGGGTACTCCTCCTCCTAGGAGTTTAGGTTGTAAATAGTCCAATTTCTTCCACTTATTATGTTTTAGTGAATGTCATTATAACTTTAATATCATATTCCTGAAAATGTCTATGCAACAGAGACGAAATATCAGATTAAACCTACTGTTTAGTTATTTCTCTTTGTGCTGTATTCATTCCATTAAACTTTAAGAAGAGAAATCAACTTTTAAAGTGACTGTTATTTTTTGATCTCTATGAGTCTGTTATACAAGTTTGATTCTGATATTATTAATATATGTTATTTGAAATACTCATACAAAGTAAATATAAAGCATAAAAAATTACCATTTCAACAAATTCTTCTGGAAATTTATACTTTTTCAATGATTCATCCATTAAACAAAGTTCACGAGAGCCATATCCACAGACAACATAAGCATCAAATCCAGATCCAATAAGAAGTGAGCACAACACCATACTAAAATCAAGACTGGTTCCACTTCTTTGTATCAAAGTGCGTTCTGGAGAAACCAGATGTTCAGGCTAGAGAATTCATGAAACAAAATCAATGTTATAATAGCATGTTAAATATGAGAATATATATATATATATATATATATATTTTTTTTTTTTTACTTTAGTATCACAGTTTTCAGAAATAATATTGTATTTAATACTGTAGTATTTAGGCTTATGTGATGGCTAAAACTCATTATTAGGTTTAATGGAATACAGCACAGATAAACAATAAAATACAAGTTCATTGTTTCTTATATTTCATATCTGTCACAGACAGATCATCAGGAATATAATTTTAGAACTGTAAAAGCATACACAAAAAACACTGAAAACAATATTATTATTATTATTATTATTATTATTATTCAGGCCGTCATGGAGTCAAAAGACTCATCGCGAGAAGTCTTTCCAAGGAAACACAAAGTCTATCAAGACTCATCATGGGAGGTCCCTCCTAGGAAACACAAAGTCTATTATACCACTCCTTAAACTCATTGACTGTTCTTGCTCTCACTACTCTATCAGGCAATAAATTCCATGGTTCAATCATACAAAGAAACCACACCCTCACTGTCTTGCTCACAGTTTCCTTTCATAACAGGGATGGCCCCTTGTCATCACTCCTTTTCTGGTTCAACCAAGCGAAAGAACTCCCCAGTATCAACCATGTAAACACCTCTAAACAGTTTAAAAGTCTCAATCATATCACCTCTCCTTCTTCTATCCACCAAACTCTGCAGTTCACATTCCCTCAGCTGATCCTCATAACTAACACTGTACAGTCCTGAAACCATCTTTGTTATCTGCCTTTGTACCTTTCCACAGTTAATTTATCCCCTTCAAATCCTGGGGACCAAATCTCAGAACAATAGTCTAAGTGTGGTCTGATCAGGGTCTTATACAACGGAATGATAACTCTTTCATCTCTGCAGGTCAGCGTCCTTCTCAGTATTGCAGCAATCCTCTATGTTACCATCACTACCTTTGCAATATGTCCCCTAAATTTCAGGTTTCTATCAATCATCAACCCCAGATCTCTTGTCTCCCCTACTTCCCCCAGTACAACTTCTGCAATAGAGTATGAAGTGTCCCATCGATATGTCCCAAACCTCAAGACATTACATTTTGCTGCATTAAACTGACACCCCAATCATTTTTCTATATGTTTAGCTTATTCAAATCCTCTGACAGGGTTACCACATCTGCATTATTACTAATAACCCTTCCCAGCTTCACATCACCCACAAACAACTGAATATCCCCCTGCAATCCACTGACAATGTCATTGATATAAAGGTTAAACAATATAGGTCCAAGTACTGAGCCCTGTGGGACCCCACGTCTAACCCTCTGCCTCCTTGGAACTGCCCCACTATACACAACTCTCTGATACCTAGCAGACATTCTGACATCCAAACCCATGTGCTGCAACTTAAATATCAGCTTATCATGTGGCACCTTGTCAAATGCCTTAGCTAAATTCAAGAAAATAGCAATATATGCCTATTCCTCATCTACTGCGCTTGTAACTTTATTATAACAGGCTAGCATATTACTAAAACAAGAGCACCCTTTAAAAAAATCTATGTTGACTCTCACAGATAACATTACCCTCATCTACCCAATGCAGTATACAGTTCTTCACTAATTTCTCCAAGATCTTACTAACTACTGATGACACACAAACTGGCCTATATATATATTTTTTTTTGGTAGCTTGCTCCACCTTTGCAATGAGTTGCCTGGTGTTGTACCACCTTACCCCAGTCCTGAAGATACTTTCAGGTGCAAACTTTGTTTGCTCACACTTGGATAAAGGATTAAACTAAATTTATTATACTCTAACCAAGTGAAAAATAAACTTTCAACATCTTTCTCTAAATCCAGAGTAAATTATTAAAAAAGGGTGGCACACCATTTGGCAACTCCTATAAGTAGAGATGACCTGCTAATGCTTCTGCCTGGTATCTCCACTTGGGCCTGGCTCTCACTGAAGAGACCGCGATTGAAGCAGGAGAGTATTGTATTTATTCATTGTTAAATTTGTTACTTACTAATAATATTTTGTTATTCATACTTGTTTAGTTTGCTGTACTAACCTTTTGTATTCTTAGTATAACTCTACTAACTTGCTGGTAGTGCGTTTATACGCACTACGGGATTTCCTTACAGAGTCTTAGGACTCTTTATTTTTCTCTTTTTTTCTAGAACGCAGAGATCAATCATGAGTAAAGTAATCCCCGTTCCCCCCAGGACCCGGACATTAGGAGTGGAGATTCCAGGAATGGAGGATCCTAGAGCACTCACTACAGCCCTTAAGGAGATAATAGGAGTTTCTAACATCTACTCCTTCACCCCGTATGGAGGAGGACGATTTCTCATAGTAGTCAAGAATTTAGCTTCGAGAGATCAACTTCTGAAGGGTTTCCCCGTCCAAGGGAAGCAGGTGACCCCTACCATGGTGGGGTCACAAGTACGTCAAATTAAGATCGACCGCTTCCCTATGGAATATCTAGAAGACGGAGAAGACGTGCTTGTACAAACTTTTAGTAAGTGGGGGAAAGTGAGTAATATAAAGAAGAGCGTCTCTAAGGAGGACTCCGCCTGGTACTCCGGCGAAGTCACCTTTACCATGGACATGCGACAGCCAGTGCCAAACCTCGTTACCATCGACACATCGCGTGTCATGATTAATTATCCCGGGGTACAAAGACAGTGTCTGCGATGTGGCTCGACCGAACATCTGGGTAGTGACTGCTCCCGAGCCAAGTGTTTTAACTGCGTCGGCGTCGGGCACATCTCCAGCCAGTGCCCACACCCCTGCCGAAAGTGCTCCAATACAGAGCACAAAATAACATCGTGTCCTCTGCGCACATTTGCAGAGCGGGCAGGGGCACCAATTGAACCGTTGAACCCGCAGCCTGCTCAAGACGCCGGTGAATTTCCGGTACTCCCCAACACCATCGGAGAGAAAACATTCTCTCAAACAGTTCTAGGGAAAATTACGAAACGTCCTGCACCATCAACAGCAGAAGGTACTGTTCCCCCCCCCAGCAACAACATCAGCTGAGGAAACAGTCCCCCCCCTCGGTCGTTTCAACCGTACCACTACCAGCGACGGAGGAACAACGAACAACCGAGGATACAGATGAAGCTATGGATAACACTTCACCAGTTAATCCCCCCCCTCAACAACATCAGAGGAGGCTTCGTCTGTAGACGCTTCTAATATTTCCCCTATAGTAGTCAGCGTCCACCATGCATAAGAACAGAAGACAGAGGAAGGGAAACATCAACTTCCACCCCCCAAAGAACCTCCTAAGAAGAGGAAGGAGCAGGCTTCCCCTAAAATGGGGAAAAAACATCGAAGCCGCTCCAGAAAAAGCACGGACTCAACAACATCTGAGTCCGAAATGGAGGTGGAAACCCCTTCCCGCCATCAAGAGAGCATTAACGCTAAAATTAGTAAACACCGGCTCCCAGTTCAACTGCTTTGACCATCAGATAGTAAATAATAAATTAGCAAGTTTCAAGATTAAGAACAGTCATCACGAGTTCGAGGTCCTCTCGAGCTCGTATGCAGAACTGGCAGCCGGTCTGCAAGGTGCAGGATATACTGCCACCCCCTTTTTGCGTTGCCTCACTCAACATCAGAGGGCTCCGCTCACAATCAAAACAAGAGGAGGTGTGGAAGCTCATGCTAGCATTCAACATCTGGCTTTTGTTCCTGCAGGAAACACACTTTTTCCACTACAAGGACATGCAGGAACTAAGCCATAAGTACCCCGTAACATCGTTTTGGAGCTTCGGCAACAGAAACAGCGCTGGGGTCAGGGTACTTATGCTAGTCCCCCCTCCTCAGAGCCTTCTATAACATCCAGAGGGATGCAGAAGGGAGAGTTCTCGCCATTGACTGGAAGTACCGGGGCTGTACCACCAGGTGCATTAACATCTACGCCCCGGCAGATCCAACATCAAGATCGACTTTCTTCCAGTCACTTTACACTTACTTATATGGCACCCATCACGTCATTCTGATGGGGGACTTTAACTGCGTGGCGGACCCGGCCTACGATAAAGAGGGGGGTAATCCCAATACAGGTACTGCTGGCTACAGGCAACTGGGAATTCACCTCAAGAATCTCCAGCTAACGGATATCTGGAGGGTTCACAACCCCTACTGTCGGGATTATACATGGACAGGCCAAGGTATCGGCACACGGCTCAACCGGTTCTACCTGTCACGCTCCCTTGTCTCCAGATCCGAAGCCATAAGGCACGTTCAAATTAATTATACCTTCTCGGACCACAAAATGGTTGTGCTCACATATCATCCACTAGAAGCAGTAGAAGTTGGTCCGGGTCCCTGGAAGTTACCACCAGACTTCCCGTCCTTGTTCTCGGCTAAGCTTAACCAACTGTGCTCCACTTGGAGCACCGCTGGCTGGGACTGGGACGCGTGGGCACAACTAAAATCTAACATCAAAGAAAACATGATAAAATGGGGCCTAGAATGTGCCTTTCTCAGAAGATCTCGGCTTCGTGATCTATACAAGGAAAGAAGCTCGTTCGTGGCCAGCCAACGCCAAGGCTTTCCATGTCACAACGCCATCCGTGACATTAATCTCGACATTGAAATGGAGAGACAGAAGCAAGTGGAAGACAAGAACACCAAGATCCGACTCCACCTCCGCTCGGAAGACAGGCAATCAGCTGCTTTCTACAACAGGCGCTATGTCAATTTTCGACAGGAAAGAACCATCACCACCATCACTGAAGGCGGGTGTACTTACACCACAACACTCGACATCCTGAAGGCCTTCTGGGGGTACTACAACACCCTCTACCAGGATAACAGTACCCCCCAAGATTACTCCTGTCGGAATATTGACCCCTTCCCTGTACACATCCAAGCAGGGTTGGATGCACCAATTACAGTGGCCGAAATAACATCAGCCTTCAAGCAGTGCCGTACGAAGAAAGCGCCTGGGCCAGACGGACTAAGCACAGAACTCTATCGAGAAGCCTGGGACTACATCCTCCCTATTCTCGTGGCACTATTCAACAACTTTCTCAACACAGGGAATGTGCCGCGAGAATTCGTGGAATGCCATACAGTGTTCATCCCCAAAGCCAACGGGGATCCATCCAACATCAAAAACTGGAGGCCCATCAGTCTGTCGAACACAGACTACAAGATCTTCGCCCGTGTTCTCAATGACAGACTGAAGCTGGGGATGAGATACGTCATCAACAGCACACAAGTGTATGGTGTTCCTGGCTGATCGATGGAGTTTAATCTCATCCTCATCCGAGAACTGCTACGTCTGGTCAACCTTAAGATGTACTCAATGGCACTGCTGACCATCGATCTCAACCGAGCATTCGACAGCGTCCGGCACTCCTTTCTGTTCAACATCCTGCAGAAAGTCGGGGTCAGCAGCGGACTGCTTTCCATCATCAGAGGAAGCTACATGAACAGCTCCACCTGCCTCCTTGTCAATGGACACCTTTCGGACCCCATTAACATCCAGAAAGGGGTCAAACAAGGGTGTCCCCTCAGTCCACTGCTCTTTGCACTAGCCCTTGAGCCATTTCTACAGGCAGTCAACAGCTCAAGAGGTGTGAGAGTATATACAATGACTCCAAAGTAATTGCATATGCGGACGACGTGGTGGGCACCCTCAGGGACAACGACTCCATACAGAGCTTCTTCAACATCTTAGAGAGGTTCAAAGTGTCGGGGTTAACACACAACCCCGACAAAACTAAGATCAAGACGTATGGAGTCTGGAACCTAAACAACATCCCCATGGGTCTCGTCCCTACAGGAGACCCCCCTCACCATCCTGGGGGTCCCATTTGCAGCAGAGCCTGTGCTCGACGTTCAACAACTTATCAACACCACGGTCGAGCGTCTCAAGGACTGAACAAACGTACAGCTGTCGCTCTCCTCTAGGGCTACTGTCATCAAGACCATCTTGTGCCCTATGTACCAGCACTTCGTAAATATAACAAACATCAGCGAAGATCAAGAACTTCGGCTTTACAGGAAACCCTTGAAGTTCTTCCAGGGCAGTCTACGCCAGGAGGTTGACATGAAGATCCTTCAACTTCCAGAGAAGCTGGGGGGCTTTGGCCTCCCCGTCCTTAACATCAAATACCTGAGCAATACCGCCTTCCATCTTAGCAGACAGACCAACCATCCCTGCAGCTATCCTGTGTGGTATTTCTTAGGCTTCAAGCTTCCCCTTTTTGGGATCCCAGCCCACCAGGGTCCCAAGGCGGATATTGTTCCAGAGGATTACAATAGACTTTACCAGCTCGTACAACAACTCCGCTCGACGGGTGTCAACACTGCCGGGATCCGGAACAGCAAGATGTGGTATGATCATCTCCTTAACATCCTTCATACTGACGTTCCGGATCTAGGAATCAACAACAATGACATCCTCTTTGGCCACCTATCTAAACATCGAGGCTACCCATTGAGAAAGGACCTGGCCTGGAGGATAGCCTATGGACACCTTCCAGTCAATGTGAATAAGTGGTGGTTCAACAACAACCTGGACCCATTATGTAGCTTCTGCTGGAGCCCGGACACCGCAGAGCACGCTTTCTACAGGTGTCCCATCTCCATCTTCATCTGGAGGAGGCTAAGCAACGTGCTCTGCATCCCCCTCCTGCTGCAGGGGGATGCGGAGTTACTAGTATTTATCATCACTGAATTCAAATATCACATCTGGAAGGTTAGGAAAAAATTTTCCAACTATGCTAATCCTCCGAGTTTGTTGGATCTCTCTCGGATCGTCCTCTACATGTTCTATGGCTCCTTAAGAAGATTTTTACATCTCGAGAGAGAGGCTCTGGGTGACACCAAATTTAACAACAAGTGGAGTTCACCTCCAATCCTGTGTACTGTCAGAAACAACACCATCAAGTTCTGTCTGCTGCTGCTTTAAGATCTCCATCTGCAGCAGCAGCTCCACTCCGAGTCATCTTCTTGGTCTCTGCATCCCCCCCCCCCCCCTAAGGTCTGTTTTGTTTCCTGGTCTCCCACAGAGGTAGTTTGGAGGGAAAACCCAGGCAGTGCAGGCCAACTCGAGGCGGGCTGCCCTGAAGGGGCGGGTCACCTGGGCACCGGCTACCTCCGTGATCCTTTTGATTTCTTGAGGCAGATCTCCGAGGAGGGTGAGGAAATATCACTTGATAGCTTTAAGCTAGCAAGATGAGAATAATGAGCTGAGGCATATTTTTCTTCTTTTTCCCTATCCCCCACTTCCCCACCCACCCTTCCCATCCTATTCCGCTTCCTCTCCTCTTCCCCTCCCTCCCCAGCACCCCACCTTGACCTCTCTGTCACTTCCTTACCCCTCTTTTGCTTCTCTTCGGGGGCACTCTGACCCCTTTATTTTTCAATAGGCCGATGATGGGTTTATTCTTTACTCTCACCCACCTCAATAAAGATCGAAACTAGTCTGGGTAGTGGCCCTTCCCTTAATGCATAACATTAGACATTACACATATCTGCAAGGAGATGTGTTTTGCATTATAGGAGATACTGAGATAGGAGTGATATTATCTTGCTCCACCTTTGCAACGAGTTTCCCTGGTGTTGTACCACCTTACCCCAGTCCTGAAGATACTTTCAGGCACAAACTTTGTTTGCTCACACTTGGATAAAGGATTAAACTAAATTTATTAAACTGGCCTATAATTAGACACTTCCAGTCTGCTACCATCCTTATGCAATGACACTATCTTACCTTCCTTCCATTCCTGAGCACCTTTCCTGTAGTCAGACTTTCATTGAAAGCCCAGGTCAAAGGATCTGTCAGTTCTTTAGCACATTCTCTCAAAACTCATGGTGAAATACCATTCAGTCCCACAGCTTTACTGATATCCAGAGTTCTCAGTATTTGGAACACACTCTCCTCATGCACCTCTAAACCTCGAACCTGCCCTATCCCTCTAGTATTAAAATTTACTCCTCCATGATGAAATACTCCAATACAGTGTTCATTGAACAATTCCACTATGTCCTCTGCATCAGTTACTCTATTCCCATTTTTATCCCACAATGTAATTCTTCCACAATTATTTCTCCTCCTACTGGCCACATAGTAAAAAATTCCCTAGTAAAAAATTCCAGTTTTGCCTTCCTTATCATACTAGTCACTCTCCTAGCCTGTATCTTATATTCTTCATGTATCTGCTCTTCACCTGTCTCCTTATATCTCTTCCATAGCCTCTTTTACACATGCAGTGTTCCTGTTTAATATTGCTTGTCATCCACTTTACACCAATGTAACACCTCTTCTTCACTTGTGGAATACAGCTTACTGTTGCTGCTAACAAATATTCCTTCACAATTTCCCAAGCACTAAGGATATCCCGGCAATCCAATTCCTCCCTCCATGATGCTTCTCCAAGTTGATGTCTAAGACTATTATAATCACCTGCATTATAATTCCACATACATTCCCGTCTCTTTGATACCCCTGGATGTCTATTCAGCTTCCAAGTCAAAACCACAAATGATCACTCTCTCCAACTGGTGGGAGAGATGGCATCTGAGTTATTATCAACTCTTCTGATGCTATGACCAAATCCAAAACTCTTGAACCTCTTGTTTCCTCTATTACATGTTGCCTAAGACATTTGTCCCTCAAGAATTCTAGAAATTTCATTCCCTTATTGCTACATGCATCTTCTTCTCCCCAATTTATACTGCTATAGTTAAAATCTCCCATAACAATCATTCTTCTTGCACTTGACAAGCTCAACTGCCTAAACATCTCCTATTCCCCACCCTCTGTGCTCCTTGGTTTGTAGTAACACTCCACTAAATATCCTGTCTTACCCCCCCTCTACCTCACACGATATGCTTTCAAAATCATTAGTGTCACTTCCTTCCAAAGCCTCCACTCTTAGAGGACATAAGTCGACACTTATCATAAGCAGTACTCCACCACCATGCTTTCCCTTCCTATCCTGCCGAAAAATGCTGTACCCTGTTCCTGTTATTATATTTCTATTCCTGTTATTATATCCTCTTCTGTGAACCACGTCTCAGTGATCCCAATAATCTTTGGCCAGGCTGATGCTATCAGCACCACCAATTCCTCTCCTTTATTCCAGATACTCCTGGCATTAGTATAAAGCATAAAAATGCCACTTTTTCTATACCTAGCATTATTCCCTCTATACTCCACTGGGCTCAGTGTTACCTGATGTCATCCCACTTCTCCTAAGCACCCATTCCCACCTAGTTTCCCTGCATTGACACACTGACTCATTCAGAAAACAGGAATCTCTCCAGATGCCTATGTCCTTCCTCATTCAAATGCAAGTGGTCTCTTGTATACAATTCCTTTCTGTCCTCAAACATCCTCCAAGCATCCACATATTCCAATCCTCTCTTCTGACATATTCTAGCTATTATGTTATTCAATATTACTGCTCTTCTGCTCAGCTCATCACTATCATACCTAGGCAACACGCAGACTATCTTTCCTCTCTGTGTTTTCTTTTGTACAACCTCAAGCAAGAATCTCATATTTCTCACTGCCCAATTTACATTGCCTCTCAAGTCATTCGCTCCTACCATCACAATCATCTCATCCACCAACAGTGGATGAGATGATTGTGAGTGCAAATATAAGTGCAAATCTTGAGTTATTTAAAAAGGAGAGAAATATTAAGAAAACTTTAAGGATTCAAATCAAACTATAGAGGTTAATTCAGAAAATAATTCTATAGCAAAATCCACAGAATCTCATGAGTTAGAAACTTTTAAAACTTTTATTAAAAAAGGAAATAGAAAAACAGCAAAAACCAATATTAGAAATCAAGAAAAGCTATTTAAAATTTTAGCAGAATTTAAGATATGTAGTCACTTTCCTGGTAAATCAGATAAGTTGTCTAATGATACTGAATCTGATTATAAGCTAACAAATAGTGCACGAAAAATTTATTATTAGGTGTTATAATTGTAACAGGTTAGGACACATATCGAAAAACTGTTTTAGTGGGAGTAAGTTTAATTCTAGAGGGAAAAAATGTAAAGATGAGATATGGAATGAAATATGACTGAAATATAGTGTTAGTAAAAACAAACTTACATATAAATATTTCAGCTCAAATATTTCAGCTCAAGCAGATATTGCTATGCTGTCACATATCAAGAATGATAAACCTTTAACAGTTTTACAGGATTTTATGGAAGGTATACCTTGTGAAATTATTTTAGATACAAGAGCACATATTTCTATTATTTCTTGGTCACTATTTAATAAAATTAAAGACTTGATTCCTGATGATATTATAAAATTGAACAATCCAATTAATTAACAGGTATTTTTTAAATTGAAATTTCTACTCCTAAGAAGACAGATGTATTTTTTCACAGTCCATGTTCCTCTGAATGTTTCTCATGAATTAACTGCTCTTTCAGAGACTTCTAATCCTAATATACAGGCTATTCTTGGTCCTGATTTCTTAAAGGGATATCAGTTTGCCTGTAATGTCTTGGATGTCATTATTCCTCTTTGTGGATTGGAATATAATCTTAATAAGCAATCTATTCACAAGATGCAAGATTTAGGTGTATGCTTTGAAATTGAACAAAATGAACCTTGAAATTGAAGCAATAAACATGAATGAAAAGGAAGATTTAATGAGAAAAAAAAAGAAATCCTAGTAGAAAATGCAATGAAGTTAGCAATTACAGTCAATGAAAAGAAGCTAATTAATACTTTCTTTGAGTCTGCTTTTCAGTTATTTCCTAATGTCTTCACTGAAAATATTGTATCCATATGTGGATTGAGTAGATGGATTACAGACTCTGGTTAAGAGGAGAAAGTGGGGTGATATGACAGAGGCTTATAAACTTTTGAATGAGTGTTATAAGATATTGTCTGATGAAAATTTTCATTATATGGAAGGTAGGGAGAGAACACAAGGGCATCCATGGAAGTTAACTTTGTTCACAGTCAAGAAAGGGGTAAGAGCTAGGTTCACTCTCACAGAGCAGTAAGTTAGTGGAATAGTTTACCTATGTACAGTGAAGGGGTAGTGAGTGCATCTAGAGTGAATGAATTTAAGGAAAGGTATGACAGCTAGTTTGGGTGATTTATAGCCTCCCTTGATGAGTCCTTGACTCCCTGGAGGCCTCAGATAAAATAATAATAAGAAGAATAATATCTTGTAGTAATGCAGTTGATCATTCTGTACAACTTACTACTCAGACACCTATCTTTGGAGAAAAATATCAAACTCTAATGAATATATGGAATATTTTCATACTGTTGTTACTACAAGAGTATCAAAAGGCAGGAATTATTGAAAAGTCTAACTCAAAATTGAAGTTTCGGATACATCGATGGGAGGCTGCATACTTGATTGGAGGAGCTGTACTGGAGGAAGTAGGTAAGATAAGAGATCTGGGGGTAATGATTGATAGAAACCTGAAATTCAGTGAACATATTGCAAAGGTGTTGAAGGTAACCCAGAGGATTGCTGTAATACTCAGAAGGATGCTGACCTGAAGAGATAAGAGTCATCATTCCATTAAATAAGATCCTGATCAGACCTCACTTAGACTATTGTTCTCAAATTTGGTCCACAGGATTTGAAGGAGATAAATCAACTGTGGAAATGGTACAAAGGCAGATAACAAAGATTGTTTCAGGACTGTACAATGTCAGTTATGAGGATTGGCTGATGGAATGTGCAGAGTTTGGTAGATAGAAGAAAAAGAGGTGATATGATTGAGACTTTTAAACTGTTGAGAAGTAGTTACAGGATTGACAATGGAGAGTTCTTTTGCATGGTGGAACAGTGGGAAGGAGCGATGAAAAGGGGCCATCCCTAGAAGTTATGAAATGAAGCTGTGAGTCGGAGGGTGAG
Organism: Typopeltis vanoorti; assembly: GCF_054136105.1. Lineage (NCBI taxonomy): Eukaryota > Metazoa > Arthropoda > Arachnida > Uropygi > Thelyphonidae > Typopeltis > Typopeltis vanoorti. The sequence continues at coordinate 137,000,629 of NC_143555.1, forward strand.
GAGTGGTCACACTGCATGGAGGGTGGTTGAACTGTGGAATGCATTGCCTGATAGAGTGGTGAGAGCAAGAATAGCCAATGAGTTCAAGGAGTGGTACGATAGACTTTGTGTTTCCTAGGAAGGATCTGAGGGCCTTCCTAGGAAAGTTGGTCCCCCAACTTCCTTTAAATCCCCCCCCCTCTTCCCAGGTGTATATTTTGCATCCCATCATTGCTTACCAAATCTCAAAACCACTTTACACTTTGCAATATTGAACTGACAGTTCCACTTACCTGTAATCTATTCCAATCATGCAAATCTATTCAAGTCCTTCTCTATACAGCTCTCCCCAATTTTACATCATCTGCAAACAGCTGCATATCACTATTTAAACACATCCTAATATCATTAATGTACAATCTAAACAACAATGGTCCAAAACTGACCCCTGCAGCACACCACTAGTGACCTTCCTCTTTAGGGATACTGCATTCCCATATACAACTTTCTGATACCATCAAGTCAAAGTATTTGTCATGTTGTTATAGTACATAAGTTAGTAAAACACGATCTTCCTTTAACAAATCTATGCTGATAAACACAGAGAATACTGTTGTTATTAACCCATTTTTGTACCCTACTTCTCATCAATCTCTACATATCGAAAGAACTTCCATTTTTTTTTTATTAGCTAAGTGCTACCCTTCATTAGCTAAGTGCTACCCTTACCAAAGAAGTCACCTTCCTCACCTGTTCTTTGTATCATATAATTGATTCCTACCACTGTTCTTATGCTGCCTCCATAATGCCTTTTTTCTCCTAATTGTATGAATAACTTTGTTCATCCATTCAAGCCTGCCTTACTTAACCTTCTGACGATTGGAATGCATTTCCATTGCATGTGCTAGATAGTTTTTAAATAGTACACAAACAGACTTTCCACCCAACTCTTCATTAGACAATACAGTTGCAAGCTGTCCTGAGATTTTCATATTTCCCGCCATTTTAGTTACATATATATCTTTTCCTCACAGAAGTCAAGTTAAATGTATGGAGGTGGAAACTGAACATTTAAAGAAGAGTCTTTTGACTCCATGGAGGCCTGAATAATAATTTAATAATAATAATACCTGGTGTAAATGAAAAGGAAATTAATAAGAAGAAGCAAATATTTCAGGAGATGATAGGGTTGCTTTATATGGCGACTCAATCATTAAAGGTGTGGTAAAAGATAAAGTGCACAAGACATGTTTTACAGGTGAATATCAGAATATCATGAATATCAGAATTTGCAATAAAATGAATATCAGATGCTTTGCATAGAAGGAAGAACCAGGCATCACAATTAGTGGCAGAGGTGGGCACAAACAACTTGAATAGCCCAACAAAGAATGTGGAAAAGGATTTGAAAAAGTTGTTGCACAAAATTAAGAATAATAGTGTCATTGGGAAAGGTGGTTAGCTTGTTGCCCAGTGATAGTAGTTAACTGAGAAGGAGAGTAATGATACTAAATGACAAAATGGCTAAATTGTGTGAGGGAGAGTATGTTAAATTTGTGAATGTATGGAAGTTAGAATGGTTCAAAGATGATGGAATGCATATGAATGGGTTTGGTGTTGGTCATGTGAAGCAACTGTTGTTAAATAAGAGTGCACAGGGTCCATAAGAAACTAGCATGATTAAGAGTCAGAGAGAAGTTGAGAAGCAGGTTATAGGAGGACAGGAAGAGGATGGATACAAAGGTTATTATAGCAGAGCAAAGTGATGCAGTGCAAAATAGTGTGACGAGAAGAATATAAATAAAAATCAGAGTCAGGATCAGGGAAATAGGGATAGTCAGAACGACAAGAGAAGTGCACTATAGCAGAGAGAGAGAGAGAGAGAGAGAGAGAGTAAAGAGTGATTTGTGTTGATGGGATGGCCTCAAAGAGTGGAGAATTGATATGCTTGTATACTATGTATGGAGTATCAGAAATAAAGGGACTGAGTTTGTATCATTGATTCAATCAGTGCCCAAATATAATTGGCATAAGTGAAACTTAGTTGACTGAGGATAATATTTTGTTAGGACCTGAAATAGTAGGATATTTTCTGAAAGGATAGAAAGATGAAAGAGGGGGGGTAACGATAGCAGAGGAATTGTGTCCTTCAAGAATCAAAGTGGAAAATAGTAGTATGTGTGTGAAGATTTTGAAGCTGTGTGATATGAAGTTGAGATCAACAGAATAGTATATCTAATAGGATGCAGTTATAGGCCAGGGTATGTGGAGAGCATTAATTGTGAGATGTTTAAATAAATTAGTTAGCCAAGTAAAAGGAAGGGAGGTTTTAGTTTAGGAATGTGGATTGGAAAGAAGAGAAAGTGCATAGTAATAAGGAGAGTGCGTTTGTTGAGTTTCTGCAGGGTTAACTATCTGCAGTATCACAACACAAGGAAGCAACACAACGGTTTATCAGTGTTAGATTTGGTGACATCCTCACAGGAAGTGGTTGTGAATGAGGTATCAACGCTGCCACATGTTGGTGAAAGTGATTATGATGTACTGATCTGGAAGGTAGTCAAACAGGAAAATAAGTTATCAAGAAGATTCATATGTGGTGGGTGATTTTCAGAAGCTCCCTAGTCAACTAGCATCAATACATTGAGTTGATGATTTGTGTAGAAAAGATGTTGACAGTGCATGGGAAATGATAAGGCAGTATCTAACACAAGCAGTGCATAACTGAATACCAAGAGTAAAGTGAATAAATAGAATAGGAATGAGATGGATGAACTTTGAAATCAAACAAGCAGTGTTACAAACAAAGTTATTATGGAAGACATACACGACAATTTGCAGTGAACAGATGCATGAAGAATATAATGTGCAAGCCAGAAAAGTGACAAACAAGGTTAGAAAAGAAAAAGTAGAATATGAGAGGAGATCAGCCAGTCAGGTCAAAGCTAATCTAAGGGATTTTTTCTACTATGTGGCAAACAAGAGGAAAATAATTATGGCAAGTTGATGCTGGTCAATAGTTATCATAGCAGAATAAGGCAATATCTAACACAAGCAATGCATAACTGCATAGCAAATGATATAGTGGAATTATTAAAGAACACTTTATCAGTGTATATTAGTGGAATGAATGGTGCTGTGCAACATGTAAAAGGAAGTATAATAAATTTAGTTTAATCCTCTATCCAAGTGTGAGCAAACAAAGTTTGCGCCTGAAAGTATCTTCAGGACTGAGGTAAGGTGGTACACACCAGGGCAACTCATTGCAAAGGTGGAGCAAGCTACCAATACTCCTGTCTCAGTATCTCCTATAATGCAAAACACAACTCCTTGCGGATATGTCTAATGTTATGCATTAAGGGAAGGGCCACTACCCAGACTAGTTTCGACCTTTATTGAGGTCTCTTCAGTGGGAGCCAGGCCCAAGCTGAGATACCAGGCAGAAGCATTCGCAGGTCATCTCTACCTATAGAAGTTGCCAAATGGTGTGCCACCCATTTTTAATAAATTACTCTGGATTTAGAGAAAGATGTTGAAAGTTTATTTTTCACTTGGTTAGAATATAATAAATTTAGTTTAATCCTTTATCCAAGTGTGAGCAAACAAAGTTTGCGCCTTGCGATTCTAGGTCTGGCTACTCACTGATGAGACCTTTCCGCGAAGACGTCAAAGAGAGCTCCAGTTCGAAGAAGAAAGAACCTGTGCCTACCAGTCCAAAAGAGGATCCAGTTCCTGCGGCCCGAAGAGAGAGCTCCATGCTCAGATTCCTCTGTAGAACCGAAGCTTTGGTAAGACCTGTTTCTTTTTTTTCTCTCCTTATCTGTTGTTTTGCCCACATTTTCTTGTCTCGTTTTGTTTGCCGCGAGGAACGCCCAGCGTTCCTCGACTTTGCCCCCCCGTACATCCCCTCTCTACAATTGTAGTCAGGAATTTCTGTAACTATGTCGCATTTTTTGCCTAGAACTAAGACGCTCGGTATCGAGCTCACGAAGCCTGTAGATCAGCGGACATTAGCGGGAACTCTAATCCAGAAAGTAGGGGCTGAAAATATATACGGATTCATACCATACGGGAACAATAGATTTCAAGTAGTGGTCAAAAACGACCGAACAAAAAAGAAATTACTAGAAGGTTTTATTTGTTGTGGACAAACAATCAGACCATTCCTCGTAGGAAGCCTACGCAAAACGCTAAAAATAACTAGGTTTCCTCTAGAATACCTAGAGAATGAACCTGAAGTCAAGAAATTCTTCAGTCAATGGGGGGAAATCCATGAGATTAAAGCACTTGAGCACGCCGACTATAAAGGATGGAAAACAGGAGACGTTGAAATCCTGATTGACATGAAAAAAGAAGTCCCCAATTTTGTTTTTTTGGGGGGAACGAGGGTAATGGTGAACTACCCAGGTGTGAAAAAAAGGTGCTTTAGATGCAATTCGGAGGAACACCTTGGGGCAGATTGCCCTCGAATACAATGCAGAAATTGCAAATCGTCAAAGCATAAAATGGAAAGCTGTACAGAACCCTGTATTAAGTGTGGGGCTCTGACCCACAAATTGGACACATGTCCGAACAAGACACACTCAGAAGCAATAGGAGGGACCATAACACCGATTAGGGCAACGCCCATCGGGAACCCTGAGAAAATATCAAGGAGCGATTTTCCGGAGCTCGGCCAGCAGGCTGAAAAGGAAGCAGCAACGGAAACGAAAACCCCAAAGATACCCAAGGCAAGCCGCCACACACAGAACATCACCAGCATCAATGTGGCAAACCATGAAGCTTGCAGGAAAGAGGAAGAGTTCACACCTAGCGCCCCAACAAAGCGCGCAAGAGAAACGGAATCACAGGAAAAGAAAAAAGCGAAACAAAGCAGCATGATGTCATCGGAGGACGAAACAGAGCACACAGAGACCACAGGTCAATGTCGAACAATAGGCGCAAAGCCCCTCGACAATGACGTTACAATGTTAGAGAGCCTACCCCCAGTAATGGATCAAGTGGCACAACCCCAAGTCCACGAAGTGGACTCTGACGAAGACAGGGACTCTACAGACAGGCTCGTCATTGTCTCGGATGCTCAAAGTGCAACCAGCTCCGACAAGGAACCAGAACCGGCTTTCATAAAACAAACACCAGATAACGCCCCCCCTCATTCTAACACCACCATGGAAGTTAAAATCGCAACTTTAAACACTAACGGACTACGCAACCCCTTTGCGCAAAGCGCTGTCTGGAGGCTAATGTTAACACACAAAATTAATATCCTCCTGATACAAGAAACCCATTTCTATAAGCATTGGGACGTGGAGAACTTCTCAAGAAGCTATCCGGTCACCAGCTACTGGTGCTTCGGGGACGCTCACTCGCGAGGGGTGGGGATACTAATTCGCCCCCCAATCGCGGGGGTTCTTCAACGTCCAAAAAGACGCCGCAGGACGCCTAGTAACGGTGGACTGGAAGTACGGTGGCCGTACCATCCGACTTGCTGCAGTTTACGCCCCGAACAATCCATACCACAGAAGTGGTTTCTTCTCTGCCCTTGAAAACTATCTCCTGGGAGCAGAACACCTAATAGTTGCAGGAGACTGGAACTGTGTGGAAGACACACGTCTAGACAAAATAGGCGGGAACGCAAACAACGGAACTGGCGGCATTGCCGCTTTAAATCGATGCTGTATAAATTTTGACCTCGTCGATATCTGGAGGCGGAATAACCCCGCCAAAGTAGAAACTACGTGGGGCCGCGGCCAGATATCGACAAGACTAGACAGGGTGTACGTGTCCCAAAACCTGGAACAATATGTTCAGAGGATACGTCACACCGCAGTGCATAACTTGACAACCGACCACAAGATGGTCATTCTAAAAATCACGCTCCCAGAGGTGATGGAAACAGCCAGAGGTCCTTGGAGGCTCCCTCCCACCTTCCCCAGTCTTTTCAGCGACCAGCTACAGAACCTCTGACAGATGGACAAACACCAACTGGGACTGGGAAAACTGGCTGACCTTCAAGAGGCAGGCTAGGGAACTGTTCCAAAAATGTGGACGCGAAAGGGCCTACCAAAAACGCAAACGGCTGAGGGATCTCTACAGGGAACTCGGCTGGTACCGGACAAACGAACGGAGCGGAGTTCCCTGCGGAGATCTCATCAGACAGGTAGAAATAGAACTGCAGCAAGAGCGGCAGAGTAGAGTCGAGGACCTCGACTTTCGAACGAGACTCCATCTCAGACATTTGGAAACACCTTCCGCCGCATTCTACAACCAACAACGGGTGGCGGCTAATGATGAGAAAACGATTCACCAGATCGAGGAGAAGGGCCAGATTTTACGCTCAACCCACGAAATACTCCGTCACTTTCATCAGCAGTATATCGGTATCTTCTCTGACCGGCAGGGCACGGATGACTTCAGTGAGTGGGATGCAACACGTTTTCCCGATCATCTTAGTGCCCTGCAGGACAGGCCGATAACTGCAGCCGAATTAAAGGCCACGTGCAGAATGATGAAAACAAAGAAGACCCCAGGGCCAGACGGACTGGGGATAGAATTCTATAGATCTATCTGGGAATTTGCATTGGCAGCGTTAATAAACATCTTTAACGAATTCCTCACTTCGGGAAACATCCCGGAGGAATTCGTTAAGAGCCACACCATCTTTATCCCCAAGAAAGACCGAGATCGGACTTTGTCGAACAACTGGCGTCCAATCTCCCTAACCAACGTAGACTACAAGATTTTTGCAAAAATTATCTGTACGCGCCTTAAGGGCGGTATCGAAAAAATAATAACAAGCTCACAGGTCTACGGGATCCCTGGTAGATCTATGGAATTCAATCTCTTTTTGTTAAGAGACTTGATCAAACTGGCCAAAGAGAAAAAATACCCCCTGGCACTTCTCTCCACCGACCTGGAGAAAGCGTTTGACAGCGTCAACCACAGGTACTTGCAGAACATCCTACAAAAAACAGGCGTGGGCCCGAGACTTCAGCGTATACAATTAAAAACATGTATGCGGAAGCCACGACCCAACTATCTATTAATGGGTTTCTAACAGAACCAATCCGCATAAAGAGAGGGGTTAGGCAAGGCTGCCCGCTAAGCCCCCTCCTCTTCTCCCTAGTATTAGAACCCCTAATCAAAAGAATTGATAACACCCCCGCAATTAACGGTATTCCACTGCCCCAAGGCTCCAGACAATGCAAAATAGTGGCATATGCAGACGATGTAGTGGCTACACTCAGAGACTCTGAGTCCATCTATATCTATCTGCACACGCTGCAAAAATTCAGCATAGTCAGTGGTCTTCGCGTTAACGCACAAAAAACCAAAATCAAAAGTTTCGGAAATTTCCATAGCACTGGACTTCCCTACGGTTTAACGCTACAGACACAGCCTCTAACTATACTAGGCGTGCCCTTTTCAGACACCCTAGCACTACCAATCCAAAAATTGCAGAAGACAAGCAGGGAAAGGATAAGGCTGTTCAAACCAACCTTCTTCTCCTTTTATGGCAGAGCGACAGTAATAAAAACAATCGTCACCCCAATGCTGATGCACACTGTCAATATCACAGGCATCACACTGGCACAAGAAAATAAATTAACCAAAGAACTCCTGGATTTCTTCTGGAATGGGAGAAAACGCGAAGTAAAGAAAGAATACTTACAACTCAAACAGGAAGAAGGGGGTTATGCTCTGCCCGATCACAGAAGCTTGCTACAAGCAAACACGTTCAAAACCGTACGGAAGGCCTTAAACTCCAACCACATTTCTGGCCTACTAATTAGATATTTTATAGGACTTTTCCTCCCCCTCTTTGGGATCACGGACTATGCTGGACCCCGCGCAAGGGGGGTGCCCAAGTGGTACCGTACAGTAGTGAAATCGATCACAACACTCAGAGACAGAGGAATAGCAATCCTCACACACAAACCCAAAGCAGTATACTGGGATTTCTTCCAACTTTCCAGGCGTGATACACCCAATCTTAGTACAAATAATGAAATTCTCTTCAGAAACATCAAAAATAGCTGGGGACAGCCTTTTCATCGGGATCTAGCCTGGAGAATAGCCTACGGGCGGCTCCCGGTGAAACTGGTGAAATCCCGGCATGTACCTAACCCGTGCGACCCATTCTGCGATGTCTGCCGGGACGTGGAAACAGTGGACCACTTCTTTTATTTTTGCCCACCAGCCCAACGCATCTGGCGGAGACTCAGCACAGCATTGGGAATCCCCATGCTGACAGTAGAAGAGGTCGTACGACTACAATTCCCGCCACCAGTCCAAAAAACCCAAAAGTTCACTATCTTCCTAATCAATGTACTAAAATATCACATCTGGAAAGTACGGAAAAAATCCCAGGTACGAGACGCAAATTTAATGTATGCAAGAATAAGAAAAGGATTCTTTTTCTACTTACCCAAATTTCTTGCACAAGAAAGGCACTTACTAGGAGACTTTAAATTTGTGAATCAATACTGCAAACCACCGACAATATGCTTTCTTATACAGGGACGCATCAGGCCCTGTATATCTCTTTAGAACCCAAAAAAACCCACCATCACCCCCCCACCCCAGGAAAAAGAATAACCACTCTGTCTCCCCTAGCCACAAAGCTTTCGCTGGCACGGTTTCTTTACTCCAAACAAGGGGGGGAGAGCTGAGAACCCGGGCGGCGAAGGCTTACTGCGAGGCGGTGCTGCTCCTCGTGAGCGGCATCTCCCGGGCCAGTCTCTTCCCCATTCTAAGTCCCAGTGGTACCAGGTATACAAGTTCCTCAGAAAGTTCCTATTCACTCCTACTTACCGGACCTTAAGTCCTGTTATTTTAGATTTAAAATAAATATTTAAATAAGTCCTATTATTTACATCTTGTTTAAAAAAAAAAAAAAAAAAAAAAAAAAAAATTACCTGGAATAAAAATAAGGATATTATATCTAGTAACATAAAAAGAACCTCCATTAACACTGGAGTAAATCATTACTTTAGATAAAATAATACGTGAACTATAGACAAAAGTCCATCTTTAACCTTTTTTTTTTAACAGATAAATTGAGTTATGTTACAGACCAATTAGCCATTAAGGCTAAACAGGTTGACTGAGGCCTCTTTTTACCTCCTACTATCCTACTCTATCTTATATCATACTCCTCTTTTACTGTCTGCTGATCCTCAGCATGCTTTATTCTCCAAAGGCCAATGATGAGAGACATGAACTCCCATTCTACCTCAATAAAGGTCGAAACTAGTCTGGGTAGTGGCCCTTCCCTTAATGCATAACATTAGACATATCCGCAAGGAGATGTGTTTTGCATTATAGGAGATACTGAGACAGGAGTATTGGTAGCTTGCTCCACCTTTGCAACGAGTTGCCCTGGTGTGTACCACCTTACCTCAGTCCTGAAGATACTTTCAGGCGCAAACTTTGTTTGCTCACACTTGGATAAAGGATTAAACTAAATTTATTATATTCTAACCAAGTAAAAGGAAGGCAAAAATTAGGAGAATTAAAGGTGAAAGAATCGGAGGTGTATCAAGTGCTGCTCGGGTTAGAAGTTAATAAGGCTCTGGGAATGGATGACATATCACCAAGTATTTTTAAAGAATGTGCAAAAGAGTTAGCCATGCCCTTGTCCTGGTTATTTAATGAGAATCTTGCTGTGAGTAAAATTCCTAAGGCATGGAAAGAAGGCAAAATACCTCTCCGCAAGCATAGTTCAAGAACAGAAGTTTCCAAATACAGACCAGTTTGTGTTCTGCAGTTGTAATCAAAATGTTGGAAAAATTGGTTAAAAAAAAGCATACAGGATTGGGTTGATGAACATTAGATTCTCTATGGTGGTCAGCATGGGTTTGTGAAGGGCAGGTCCTGTTTTAGCAATCTGGTTATGTTTATGATAAGGTGACGAACATGTTGGATAAGGGATAAATATATACAGTGCTTGGACTTTGCAAAAAGCATTTGATAGATTATCACATGAAAAGTCAGTGTACAAGCTGCAGAGGATAGGAATGGATTACTGGTTAGATGGATAGGAGACTGGCTCTCTGAACAATACCAGCAAATTGTGTATGAAGAGTTGTGTCTCAGAAAAGGAAGTTGACCAGTGGCATGCCTCAGGGTTCTGATCTTAGCCCCTACTGTTTAACTTATTTGTTAATGATATTTCATGTGGATTGACTGGTGATCTTCAATTGTTTGCCGGTGATGCAAAGTTAGATAGAATTATCAGGTGTAATGCTTATGTTAATTCTCTACAGGAAGATTTGAATAGTCTTTTAGCTTTGACAAATGAATGGGGTTGCAGTTTTAATGTTAATAAATGAATAGTATATTTGTTACACTTTGGGATTACATTTGGCAGAGTTGTACTTCAGGAAATGAATGCAATTTGGGATCTTGGAGTGATGGTGGACAGTGGACTGAAGTTCCAAGGGAACATTGCACGTGTTGCAAAGACTGCACATCGTATTGCTGCTGTGATAAAAAGTACATTGACATAGGGATAAGAGGATGGTGCATCTATATAAGGCATTGGTCAGACCACATATGGACTATTGTGCTCAGATTTGGTACCCTAGTTTTCATTGTAATGTGGAAACCCTAGAGAGGGTCCAAAGACGAATAACCAAAGTGATATCAGAACTCTGGAGTGTTAGTTATGAAGAGTGTTTGAGAGAACATGGATTAAAGAGGTGGTGGATAGGAGGAAAAGAGGAGATATGATAGAGACCTTCATGCTAGTTAAGGGATTCTGTCGCAAATTTGTTGCGATTGTGTTGCAAAGACTGCACATCGTATTGCTGCTGTGATAAAAAGTACATTGACATAGGGATAAGAGGATGGTGCATCTATATAAGGCATTGGTCAGACCACATATGGACTATTGTGCTCAGATTTGGTACCCTAGTTTTCATTGTAATGTGGAAACCCTAGAGAGGGTCCAAAGACGAATAACCAAAGTGATATCAGAACTCTGGAGTGTTGGTTATGAAGAGTGTTTGAGAGAACATGGATTAAAGAGGTGGTGGATAGGAGGAAAAGAGGAGATATGATAGAGACCTTCATGCTAGTTAAGGGATTCTGTCAGATTAATACAGAAAAAATTATAAAAGATGAAGAGATGGGAAACACAAGGGCCATCCCTGGAAGTTGTATAAGAATATGGTGAAGAAGCAAGTCAGAAGTAGATTTTTTACATGAAGAGTTGTTAGTGAGTAGAATGAATTGTCTGAGTGTGTTGTGAGTGCTGATACTGTAAATAACTTCAAAACTCATTATAATAGATATGTTGCTGGTTGAGTGGGACTCCCATGATGAGTCAGTTGACTCCATGGAGGCTACCAAATAATAATAATAATAATAATAAGACACAGAAGCTGGCAGATAAAATACAAGACTCTTTGATCCTTTCATGCTCTCTGTTACACACTGCCTAAGGTAGTTGTCTCTCAATATTTCTGGATGCTATCTCATCATCCCAATCTATATACAATCACCCTTTTACCTATTTGCTGGCTAATTTGTTTATACAATACTTGCACTGCCCTTCCATTACCTGGTCTATAGCAGCATCCACCTCTACCTCACAACATACTGCCTCAAAACCAATGCCACTATTTCCTCCTTCCATGTCTACCATGCATAGGAACAACTTTCTATCACCAATAGCACTCCATCTCCCTTTTTTTTTTTTTGCCTTTTTCATCTATTCCTGTCAGGATTTCATCCTCATCCAACCACTTCTCACGTACTCCAATAGTTTTTGGGTGAACAAACTCAAAGAGTGCAAAATTTCATCCATCTTATTTTTGATACTTCTAGCATTCTTATACAAACATAACAGTTCATTTTTGGGTCTATAACAAGTTCCACTGATACCAATTCTTAGATATGACTCCTCCATGCCTCATTTCCCACTCCAGAACCCTTTCCAGATGCAAATGATCTTCCTGCCCTCACATCCCAGGACATCCCATTCCTTTCTTATCTACTCACATATTCACTTTCTCTTCCAGCATTGACTTTTCTCACTCTGTGTCCTGCCCCCCCCCCCATTCAGACTGACTCCTCTCATTTCCCTGCATCTTGAACTCCTGGTCTCTCATTCTCCTCACTTCTCTATTCATAAGCATTCCTTCAGTCTTCCATTTCCTAATCTTCTGCTCTTTCACATCACTTCTCACTTATGCAGATCCATTCTCTGCTGTTGTTACTCTCCCTTCCAGCAGCAGTTTCTACAGAAGACCAATACCAAGACCACATCAATACCATTCAAATGCAGTCCATCACTCTTATATAGTTCCTTTAGTCTCTCAAACTCATCCCACATTCACTAACTGCTCTCCTTTCTTTTCACTCGTTTATGCTAAAATACCATTAACGGTCTTTACTCTCCACCTCATCTCATCACTGATCATTGTCATATCTGGGAAATATGCTGACTACCTTTCCTACTACACTATTATCTTTTGTTCTCCTCAACGATCTCCTGATATCCATTCTTACATTCTTCTTGTTTCCAACCAAGCCATTTGTTCTAACAACTGCTACTATTGCTACCAATTCATTTGCTTGTTTACTCCTCATATCGAATGTCTCAATCATTCTACTCATTCTACCTCCCAGAAAGAAACCTCATGAATCCTCTTGTTCACAACCTTTTTTTTTTGTTATCTCTTTCATATGGCCATCATTCATTACAATCTTCTTCATTATTCCATACATATCTACAATTTTCTTCATTTCATTCTGTATATACTTCAACTCTTGTTTCATCATCACCACCGTGCTTTTAAATCTTTTTCACCATCATTCACTATCACAATCTTGCTATCAATTGCACATACATTTTTTCACTGTCAGCCCTGCTCATTACTTACAGCTAAATATTTTTTTATAATTTTTAAGTTTTTTAATTATTAAATGAATGGATAGTTGTGTTTCATTTGCTAATCACATTTCATTTTTAGCAGGTTTCCAAAAAAGACATTTTTTCATTTAAATTTTTTGTTACCTATTTTTCAAGGTTTGTTTTATTAAAAAAAATCAGAGCGCAATTTACAGTTTTGTTCATTTTAAATTATCTATATATTCTTGACAAAGGAATGGTCATGAAAACTTTGTTCTCCACATATTCTTTAGGCCTATATACTGTATCACTTATTAGCACCCAAATAACAACATAATTGTTATTAGCACTAATAACAAGATAAAGCAACATTTTGATCATTTTATTTTTAAAAAAAACTGGTCCCTATTGCTCATCCATCATGAAATTCTCGTTTTACATTTTTTTTAGATTAATCAAACCAATTAATCATAAATGGACACTCATTCTATCATGTAATAATATCTAAACATAATAAAAACTCAAAACAAAATAAACTGGTAAAAATATTTAAAATGTGCAAGTATATGGAAAACACTTACAAGTTGTGTGGGAGGATCTAAGGATTCATATTGCAGGTAATTTGCTACAAATTCAGCACAAGTATCTAGCATATTAAGTTCTGGATATGGAAGCACAGTTGGCCGTATTGAGGTACATACTACTTTCTAAAGAGAAAAATAATAAAATATAAAACTGAAATATTAAAGCAGATATCGTGAGGAAAAACACAAGCTTTTATTATTATTAGCATCAGACTTCCATACATATGGAGTCTAAAGACTCATCATAGAAAGCAAACATTGTTACACATAAATCCCATCAAACAGTACTTTAAACTCATTCAAGTATCTGCATTCACCACAATGTCAGGCAAGCATTCCACTGACTAAACACTCTCCATGCACTCATGCTCACACTCTCATTATACAACTTCCAGGTATGTCCCCTTGTTCTACTTACTTTCTCCCATTCTAAAAAAAATTTCTTCCATGTTAACCTCATAACAACCCTTTACCAACTTAAATTACTTGATAATATCCAGTCTCTTCCTCCTATTCACAAGGCTCTGCAAACTGTATTCTCTCAATCTTCCCTCATATCCCACATCTCTCAGACCAGTTATGATCTTAGTTAGTCTTCTCTGGACCCTTTCCAACATATCCTCATCACCATGAAAACCAGTGGACCAAATCTGTGCACAATAATCTATATGAGGGCTGATCAAGGCCATATACAGGGTTATCCAAAAGTCAAGCACATCAAAGTTGAAGCTGAGCAGCATCAAAGTGTTTCAATTCTCATTATTCATTTTTCCAATAGATGGTACCCTAGAACAATTTGATATTATCGTGTAATCTACCAGCTATGCGTCGGGTATTGGTTATCCGCTGCAGTTTTTATTTATGAGGAAGGCGAAATGGTACTTTCTCAGAAGCAACAAGTATTTTGGTATGTTATTTTGCCTGTTGTTCTTATGCAAATGTTGTGGAGCAGTTTTGTCAGAAGTATCCTGACTCTATTGTTCCTCAAAATTTGACAATTACGAGATTAAATGTGTACTTTCAAGAAATTGGATCAGTTGCAGTCAAACAGCAGCATGGATAACTTCCATTTTGATTGAAGCTAAAGTGACTGCAATACACGACCTGTTGCAATGTTCACTTTCAAAGACTCTTAGGAAACTCTCTGCACCAACAGGTATATCATATGGCAGTACTTGGAGCCACCAAAAATTAAAGCTTCATCCATACCATGCTCACTCTGTTCAGAAATTAAGCCACTGGATAAGGAAAAATGTGTTGTGCACTTTAGGTGGTTTCGATCATTTGTTGAAGAAAAGGAGTTCACAAGATGGACAATGTTTTCTTCAGTGATGAATCATCATTCCACCTAAGTGCCAATAGCCAAAATAACAAAATTTAGTCATCAGAAAATCCTCATGTTTTCCATGAAACATTCTTGCATTCTCTGAAAATTGGAGTGTGCCATCACACTCTTTGAGACAACATTGAACAGTGCACTCTACTAAGACATCATCAGCCAGTTTGTGGCTCTCCTTGAGATTGAAGAACATGATTGCTGTTTTCAGCAGGATGGTGCCGCTTGCGATACTTCAAATCAAACAATGCAATTTTTGCAAGTGTTTTGGTGACAGACTAATTTCTAAAGGGCTTTGGCTGCTAAGGTCAGCAGATTTATTACCTCCAGATTTCTTCTTTGAAAAGTAAAGTGTATAAAAATAATCCTCACACAACTGATGAACTTAAGTCAAACATCACTGAAGCAATCGAGGCAGCCAGTAATTCCATGCTTCAAAGAGTTGCCTCCAATTTACGTGCCTGCATTCAAGAATGAGGGCTATTTTTAACATTTTCTGTAGTAATGTTATTTATTTTTGACTTTGTAAGGATATGTTTATAAGCTCTGCATGTAGCAATTTAGTGCTATAAAGTTTGTGACTAATATTGAAAAATTCAAGTTTATTTTATGATGTGCATGACTTTTGGATCGCCTTGTACAATGGAACCAGAACCATAACTCCTTGTGCTTCAACTTGTGCAATGTGATCTCTGAACTTTTGTCCACCACCACTCCAAGGGCATTTCATCTCCTCAACTTCCTTGAAAATTTCCCCACCAAGTGTATATTTTTGCATCCCATTGTTACCTACCAAATTTCAGAACTTTACACTTTGCAACATTGAATGGAAAGTTACATACTACTGCCCACTAATACAATCTATTCAAGTCCTCCTGTAAGGCCACAACATCTGCTTGATTCCTCATCGCTCTCCCTAGTTATGCTTCATCTGCAAATGGTTGCATATCACCAATTAAACCTATCCTAATATCATTAATATATAAATTGCATAACAATGGTCCCAAAACTGACCTTTGCACCACACCACTAGTGACTTTCCTCTTTTGAGACAGTGCCACCCCCACATAACTTGCTGATACTTATCCGATAGCTGTTCACCTATCTGACTCACTAGTCTCCACGTGTTTCAGTTTAGTTACCATCTTGTGGTGTGGCAATCTATCAAAAGCATTTACAAAATCTAAGTATAATAAAATTTAAAATTAGTTTAATCCTTTATCCAAGTGTGAGCAAACAAAGTTTGCGCCTGAAGTATCTTCAGGACTAGGGTAAGGTGATACAACAACCATTTGGCACCTCCTATAGGTAGAGATGATCTGCTAATGCTTCTGCCTGGTATCTCCACTAGGGCCTGGCTCCCACTGAAGAGACCTCAATAAAGGTCGAAACTAGTCTGGGTAGTGGCCCTTCCCTTAATGCATAACATTAGACATATCCGCATGGAGATGTGTTTTGCATTATAGGAGATACTGAGATAGGAGTGTTGGTAGCTTTCTCCACCTTTGCAACGAGTTGTCCTGGTGTTGTATCACCTTACCCTAGTCCTGAAGATACTTCAGGCGCAAACTTTGTTTGCTCACACTTGGATAAAGGATTAAACTAATTTTAAATTTTATTATACTCTAACCAAGTGAAAAATAAACTTTCAACATCTTTCTCTAAATCCAGAGTAATTTATTAAAAAAGGGTGCCACACCATTTGGCAACTCCTATAGGTAGAGATGATCTGCTAATGCTTCTGCCTGGTATCTCCACTAGGGCCTGGCTCCCACTGAAGAGACCTCAATAAAGGTCGAAACTAGTCTGGGTAGTGGCCCTTCCCTTAATGCTATAACATTAGACATATCCGCATGGAGATGTGTTTTGCATTATAGGAGATACTGAGATAGGAGTGTTGGTAGCTTTCTCCACCTTTGCAACGAGTTGCCCTGGTGTTGTATCACCTTACCCTAGTCCTGAAGATACTTCAAGCGCAAACTTTGTTTGCCCACACTTGGATAAAGGATTAAACTAATTTTAAATTTTATTATACTCTAACCAAGTGAAAAATAAACTTTCAAAATCTAAGTAATACCACTGAATATGAATCCTCCTTTGTCCAATTCATTTGTCACCTTGTTATAGTACATAAGCAACTTTGTAAAACACAACTTCCCTTTAACAAACCTATGCTGATAAGCACTAACAATATTACTGTATCAACCCACCTTTGTATCCTGTATCTCACCAATACCCTAACTACAATTTCAGATATAGAGATTTGCCTATAACTTGTTGCATTAGACATCACCACTTTTATGGAGTGGACCAATTTTGCCTTCCTTCCACTCCTTTGAGACTTGTGCTGTTGCACAACACTCTTGTTAAACAGGTAGGCCAAGGCTGATGCTAACTCCCTGGAACATTTTCTCAATATTACGTGGTGATATGTCATCAAGGCCTATTGCCTTATTGACATCTAGCTTACTTAACTCCTCATATCCTCTTGCTTGCTCACTATTAAGTTTTCTCTCATTTCATTCTCTACACCTGAGCTTCTGATTTCACACTGACGACAAAACACTCTGAAGAACTGCTCACTGAATATCCCAACTATGTTCTCTGCAGATGTTACCAGTTTTGCCACTTTCATCCATGAACATCATTTTATCATAATCATTCTTCTTTCTACTTGCCACATATTGAAAAAACTCACAAGGGTTTTTATTGGCCTGATTTGCTAATAACTGGTTATACTGCACTTTTTTGCAGGTCAGTAGCTTACCAATCTCGTTTGGTAAGGGCTACTGACCTGCACTTTATACTCTTCATGCAACTGATTATTACCATTATTTACCTTGTGTTGCTTCCAAAGTACCTTCTTCTTCTTCTTTCAGATGTCATGCCTAATTCCCTCGTTCATCCATTTTACGCCTTCAGCCTTTTGACCTTTGGAATACATTCACACATTGATGCTGTTATGTATTTCTTTGTCGGGTCTCAAGCAGCATTTATTTCCTTACCACTCAAATCCTCATTCCATGCTATGGCTCCAAGCTGTCTCCCAAGCTTGTCATAATCATTAGCCTTGTACTTCAGCATATATCCTTTCCTCATAGAAGTTTTGATAGTCTTTTTTTTTTCTTTCCTTTTTTTTTTCTTTTAAAATTAAAAAACAAACAAAAGAAAACCCTTTTGTAAACATTAAAAAAATCAATTATAAAAAAAAATACATAACAGCAGCAATACTTACTGGTACTTCATATTCATTATTCTGAAAGATAAATGGAAGTGGCCTGCTTGGGAAAAGATACTTAAACTGCTGTAATAAGTTTTTAGCATATTGTAGCACTTTAATTTCCTGAGGTGAATTTGAGGTGTATGAGGATGGAATTTCTTCACTTTTCCTGAAACAATCATATTTGAAAAATTTATGACAGTATGAAAAAGTAGATTTCTATTTTACTCTTACCATGATAAGTGTAACAATAAATAATACTTTCATTTTAGTACAGGTATCTTTAAAAAGAACCTCAACTTTTTTTTTCTATCCCCAAACCATTATGTGAATCATCAAAAGAATCATGGTTTTCTCAATTTGTTACAAATATATACATTTTATGCACCAACTTTATTCCTCTGTAAAAATTACAGAGGAATAAAGTTGATGTCCCACACAATGAAGATCCTAGAAAGGGTTCTTGATGGTAGATTGAGGGAGGAGGTGGAGATTGCAAAGGAACAATTTGGCTTCATGCCTGGTAGATCAACAACAGATGCTATCTTTGGGTTACGACAGATGATGGAAAAATATCGAGAGAAACAAAGGGAGCTACATCTGGTATTTATTGATCTGGAGAAAGCATACGATAGAGTGCCAAGGCAAGAAGTCTGGAGGTGTCTGAGGGAAAAGAAGGTGCCGGAGAAATATGTCAGGTTGGTGCAGGAAATGTACAGAAATGTGAAGACAAGTGTTCGGACCTGTTTGGGACAGACAGAAAGTTTTCAAGTAACAGTTGGCTTGCATCAAGGGTCAGCATTAAGTCCGTTTCTGTTTAATATTGTGATGGAGGTGGTAACAGAGGAGGTGAGAGAAGATGCACCTTGGACAATGTTGTATGCAGATGACATCTTGCTCTGTGTAGATTCAAGAGAAGAAGCAGAAACTAAACTGGAAAGATGGAGAAAAGTACTGGAAGAGAGAGGTATGAGACTGAGCAGAAGTAAGACAGAGTATATGTGTTGCGCAGTGGGCGGTGGCCAGGAGACAGACCTGGAGCTGGAAGGAAATGTCATCAGGAAGGTGAGAGACTTTAGATACTTAGGTTCGACAGTGGAAGAAGATGGAGGAGGTGAGAAGGAAGTGGGATGCAGGATACAAGCAGGTTGGAGGAACTGGAGGGAGATGGCTGGAGTGTTATGTGATAAGAGGGTGCCGATCAATCTGAAAGGCAAAATTTATAGGACAGTAGTGAGGCCAGCTATGACATATGCTATAGAAACTGTGGCCCTGAGGAAAAATAACATTAGCAGGATGGAAGTAGCAGAGATGAGAATGCTTAGGTGGATGTGCGGTGTGACCAGAAAGGATCATCTGAGAAATGACTATGTCAGGGGAACAGTGAAAGTTACGAACTTAGGAGCGAAAATACAGGAGGCAAGGTTGAGATGGTTTGGTCATGTGATGAGGAGGGAGGACGAATATGTGGGAAGAAGGGTCATGCAGATGGATGTGCAAGGAAGGCAGAAGCGTGGGCGGCCAAAGAAGAGATGGAGGGAGCTGGTAGAAGAGGATTTGAAGATGAAGAATTTGGATGTGGTGACAGCCCAAGACAGGAAGGTGTGGAGGAGACTCATAAGAAACAGTGACCCCACTTAAGTGGGAGAAGCTGCAGAAGAAGAAGAAGAAGAAGATATACATTTTATGCACCAAACTGACTACTGTATTTTGAAGCGCCAAATCTTGGCTACATAATTAGAGAAGTGAAATAATTCAAAAACACTGGCTGCAGTGTATCAGTTTATCCATCACAGAAGAAAAAAAAAAAAAAAACTGGGCTTAGCTTGTGCAAAAGGAAGGAGATTGAATGGGGTGATTGAGGCACTGAATATGAGAAGTAAGCATGAGAGGGAGTTAATGGTTGTGGTTGGAAAAGATTTAGCTGGGCATAGAATATGAGAGTGGATATTAGGAGATTATTGAGGGAGAGAGTGAAAGACAACAATATCATAGGAAGGGTAGTTTGTGTGCTGCCCAGGTACGACAATGATAAATTGCAGCTAACATTCCATTTAAAGATCTTGAATGGAACATTAGCAAAAATGTGTGAAGAGAAAGGAGTTCTCTTTGTGAATGTGTGGGACGAATTTGAAGGACGAATGAACTGTATAAGAGTGACAGACTTGGAGTCATTTGAGTCATTTGGGAAGATTGCTATGAGAAGGAAGTCAAAGATGATTTGAATGAGCAAGCAAATGAATTATGTGAGACTGAGGTAGTTGTGAACAGAGAAGAGAATGTGAAA
This sequence comes from Typopeltis vanoorti, assembly GCF_054136105.1. Classification (NCBI taxonomy): domain Eukaryota; kingdom Metazoa; phylum Arthropoda; class Arachnida; order Uropygi; family Thelyphonidae; genus Typopeltis; species Typopeltis vanoorti. The sequence continues at coordinate 137,020,894 of NC_143555.1, forward strand.
ACAGGAATGCAAGTTGGACAGGGAAACGGGGTGGGCTAGAGATGTCAGGGAGAGACAGTGCCAATTTCTACACATGGAAAAATTTTAAAAAATGAGCCATAGAATCAGCTCCTCTCAAATCTTCTATCTGGCTAAGATACGTAGATGATGTGTTCTCTATTTGGCCTCATAGCTCAGCCACATTAGACTCTTTCCTCGGTCAACTCAATAGGCTACATCCGAGAATCCAGTTTACAATGGAAAAAAAAATAACAATAGTTTACCCTTCCTAGACACCTTAGCAACATGCCTTCCAAACGGTAACCTCTCCTTCACTGTATACAGAAAACCCATTCACACAGGCAGATATATTCACAAACTTTCCCACTACTCTTCTCAAAAATATGGCATCATTAAAACTCTAACCAACAGTGCCTATAAACTTTGTTCCGGTGGAACCTCTCTTTCAACAGAACTTAACCATATACAGAATGCAGTTTCCTATCCAATGGCTAAAGTGTTTACAGAATTAGAAAAACAATGAATCCTTCCCCCAGTCCATGACCATCCCTTTAGAAGGATTTCAGAAATGTGCCATCACCATCCCCTACATCCAGGGCACATCAAAAAAATAGATACAGGTCTTTAAAAAATTACAACCTCTATGCAGAAAGCTGCACAGAGGTTGTAAGTTTTTTTGCTCTATTAATATATTAATAATTAATATACAGTGGAACCTCGGTTGTCGAACATAATTCGTTCCTAAAGGCTGTTCGGAAACCGATTTGTTTGAAAACTGAAACCATTTTCCCATAAGAATTAATGTAAAATGAAATAATCCATTCCCAAACAATTGTTTATGCTTCATTTTATGCTTCAGGCATAAAATCATATACAAAAATAATGAAAATGCATAATATCTTACATAAAAAGAATAAACACAATAAATAGATAAAATATTGATGAAAAAGGGTGAGCTCTTTCCACAAAACTTTGCACCTCAGCCCATTTCACACACATTTCTTTCTGTCTCTGAAAACATTTCTTCAACCACTGTCTTTTGCTGCTCCTTCTGAAGGCATTCTGTTCTTCAGTGGTGAGCTCATTCCTATGGTTCTCCACATCAGCATTGCCAACCTCCAAGCCCATGCTTTTGCCCAGAGACACATCATCGACAACAGTAACATACTCAGCCTCAAAGCACTCAATGTCTCTGTCTGTGCTACACAGTATGGCCACAATTTCCTCCAGGCCGAATTTATAGTCCTGTAAGTCACTTGCATCCAGGCTTTGTCAAGAATATTGAGCAATGGAGAATACCAAAGTGATTTTTCCAGAATTCTCTGAGTGTTAATTCTGTGTCAGAAGTCACTTCAAAACACCTTTGAAACAGTGCTTTGATGGAGAGTTTCTTAAAGTTCAAAATGACCTGCTGGTCTGGTCCATGGGCTGGATTAGAGGAGTCATGTTAGGGGACAGGAACTTCACTGTGATAAAAATCAAACTCCTCCACCATCACAAGAAGGCATTTTAATGGCATTTTTTTTTTCTTGAAGGTATTTTCTCACATTTGTGGCAAAGACTTCATGGATCCACTGAATAAAAAATTGCCTGATTACCCAAGCCTTGCTATTAGCACCACTCATACGAGGGTTTTTGAACAGGTCATCATGTAATTGTCTCGCTTTTTTTCACAAATTACATAAGAAACACTATCACTAGTGCTAACTGTTTCTCATTTATCCAAATCCGCAACACGTTTTCCACTTATTCAATCATCTGAGATCTTTGTTTAGTAAGAACTTTCAGTCCTTTTGCAACATCAGCTCCCTTGATCGCCTCTTTATTTTTGAGTATTGTGCAGATCATTGATATTGACATACCGAACTGCATAGCAAGATCTGAGACACAAACGTCATTTTCATGTTTGGATGCGATTTCTTTTTTCAACCCTATTGTGGTTCTAACAACTTTTCTTTTTGCTTTGCTGCTATCACTATCCTTCTTTGGTCTGATGGTGGCTTATTTAATAAAAAATTTTTAAAAAAAACAGCAAAACACAAAGAAAATCAAGAAAAGGCACTGCAAATTCGAGCAGGTGTCTGGATTGAGAGGAGGCTGCGGCGTAAGTGATGCTCTCCCACCATACATCTCAGCCTGGGGATCACATGGGTGGCAGTTTGCCTGTTCGGGAACCGAGATTCTGTTCAGAAACCGGTGCATTTTTGGTTTGGAAAATATGTTCGGGAACTGATTTGTTCAAGATGAGAGGCGTTCAACAACCGAGGTTCCACTGTATTAATAATTTTGCTACCCTAATCCATTCTACCAAAGATATCAGCTTCCTCCTCTCAGTGGCTGGGGTATATAAAGTACTCGTTTCTGCAAGTTGGCTTACTTCGGACAGACAGACAGAGAGATCAGCCATCATCCATTTAGATGAACACAATTCATACATCTGCAATCACAACTATGGTCTTGCAGACTGTGTATTGGATACCACTCACAGGATTGTCTGGTAGAAAACCACTATGCTCATCATTGTAAATTTAAAAAAGACTGTTTTTGGAATCAGTGGCACTCAGAAATCAACCTAATTCTAACAAATATGGATGCATAAAACTTCCCAAAATTTGGGAAACAATAATCGGCATAGAGATCTCAGTTTACATCCTTGGCCGCCTAAAAATGCCCATAGAGGGTGCACCACTGAGTTAGAACTATGAAGTCACCCATGTGTTTCATTCAGTATTGTATTGTCTTTGTGTGTGTGTTACAAGTGTGTTATTTGTATTCCCTTAAGATGTATGAGTGACCGAGACAAAATATTGGAAGCATTAATTACATTAAATTTGTAATCTTTCTTAGTGCTGTCAATACTCCATTAAGCCTCCAACATGAGTTAATACATGGAAGAGAAATATATATTCTCCATTTTTTTCACTGTCAATTGTGCAGTGAATTTCTTGCATCAAAATAAATCTTGAGATGGTCTGTTTTCATATCTATTTTCTACCAAAATATTAGAATGGAATTGGTTCTTTGGCTAACTCATTCTAATTGCTAATAAGACAGAAAATATGATCCCAAGAGTTGAAATTATACCTAAATTCTGAGATTTATAGCATTATGAATCAGTTCAGCATGTGCCATAAACAGAGATGTATTTGTCTCATCTCTAGATAAGAGATAATTGTAGCATTTTTTTTAGTTAAAAAAAAAAAGAAAATGGTCCACATGGAATTATATCTCTCAGCAGCAGCATGAGCAGTATAAGATGCAAACTGGGAAGGTGACAAGAGTAGAAAGGAAAGAAGAGAAATTGGCATATGAAAAGAGATTGGCTGAAGCAGTAAAGCAAAACCCTAGAGAATTCTATAGTTATGTTACTAGTAGAAGAAAGTCGGAATGTGGAAGACTGACTTTTGTTGCTAATATTCAATGTATTTTGTTAGTGCATTTCATATAGGAGAATTAAGAATGGTGTTGAACAGAAATAGGAAGGAGAACAGAAGACAGACAGTTCAAGAATGAGAAGTGTTTAGAATATTAAGTAAACTGATATTAGCAAGACTGTGGGATTGGATGGGATAGTACCATGTATATTATGAGAATGTGCAAACCAGCTGGGAGTGCTACTGACTTGGTTGTTCAACAGAAAACAGGCAAGAGGTCCCAGAAGAATGGAAAAAGGGAAAAATAGAGCCACTGCTTAAGGGAGGATCCAAGTCAGTCATTTCAAACTACAGGCCTATGTCTATCAAATATACTGGTGAAAGTAATAATAATAATAATAATAATAATAATAATAATAATAATAATAAGTATTAAAGAGAAGCTGGTTAGAGACAGAATACAAAGGTGAGTTGATGAGAATGGCAATTTTTCAAGAAAGCAGTATGTGTTTGTTGAGGAACGGTCATGCTTAAGTAACTTGGTTACATTTTATAATAGGGTGACTAGTGTATTGTACAGAGGAAATGCTGATTCGTTATTGGAAATGTAGATTTGGTTACTCATAACTATTATTTTTCTGGAAATGACAATGTATACTAAAATATTAACTACAAAAACTTTAATTAATACTTTCCCTTTCCTATATTTCAGCATTATATTGCCATCATCAGGGATCACAAAAACAACAATATATGCATGCAGGCACATATCATTGTTTTGGGGCAAGTGAGGTTGAAGAAAAGCAATCAAAGTCAGTCCTAAATGGCATGTCCAAAAATTGACAAATATCCTAAGGAAAAATATTAAGGTGATCATCTGGAATCCATGTGTATGCATGTGTGTGCGTGCATATCTTCAACAACCTAAATTACAAGAAAAACCTTACAAGAACAGGTTAAACCTTTTTGGGTTACAGAAATTGGTTCACAGGTGGAAAAGGAGTGATATGATTGAGACATACAAATTACTGCAGGGTTTTTACAAGATTAATACAGAGGAAATTTTTCAGAACAGGTCTAGTGGTGGGAGAACTAGAGGCCATCCTTTGGCACATAAAGTCAGTCCTAAATGGCATGTCCAAAAATTGACAAATATCCTAAGGATAAATATTAAGGTGATCATCTGGAATCCATGTGTATGCATGTGTGTGCATGTATATCTTCAACAACCTAAATTACAAGAAAAACCTTACAAGAACAGGTTAAACATTTTGGGGTTACAGAAATTGGTTCACAGGTGGAAAAGGAGTGATATGATTGAGACATACAAATTACTGCAGGGTTTTTACAAGATTAATACAGAGGAAATTTTTCAGAACAGGTCTAGTGGTGGGAGAACTAGAGGCCATCCTTGGAAACTGAGCAACAGTGTAGTTAGTAAGGGTGTTAGAACAAGTTTCTTGTTCTAACACCCTTACTAACTTGCTTGGAGAATAGTGAATGAGTGAATTGTTGTGGGTGCCATGAATGTGAATGTGATGTAATAAATAAGTTCAAAGCAAAGTATGATCAATTCTGCACAAATGTTGGATAGTGCTTAACATGATGTTTAGGGCATTTCCTCAATGAGTCTAAGGACACCATGGAATAGCCTTTAATAGTAATAATAATAAATACAACTTTACAACCACTTATATACCAGATAAAAAATTGGCATCACTTATCTGTTCCTCCAAAAGACCAACCACATTTCCTAGACCTGCCAGGTGTATACCAGGTCTCTTGCAGTTGCAAACTGTCTCACTACGGCTGAACAGGCAAGACAGACAATATCAGAATTTATGGACACAAGAACTACATTTGGTTCCACTAATACAGCCACTCAGAACTTGCTGACCATGCTTTGGACATGCGCCACAGGATATGCTGCAAGAAGGCCACTGCAGCAAATACAATTATGAAAGGCTATTCCTCAAATCTGCCTCAGTCCTGAAAAACTTTCCAAACCTCAACAAATTTGGGTGCATGAGACTGCCCCAAATTTGGGAAGCATACATCCTAAAACCTTCATCCCAATGGTCAATATTACCCAATTCTGCCCACTAAGGGACACAGTTAAGGACTCTAGGACTGACTTTGGTTGCCCTTCTTCAACTGCATTTGGCCAGTCGTGGTTGCCCTTCTTCAACAGCATTTGTAGTCCCTGATGATAGCAATGTAACACTGCTGAAATATAGGAAAATATTGATTAAAGTTTTTATAATTAATATTTTAGTATACATTGTTATTTCTGGAAAAAAGTTACATAGGAAATGGATATACAGTGATAAGCATTTGATCAAGTACCGCATGATAAATTACTGTTGCACTTGAGCAGGTTGGAGATGGATAGGCATTTGGTAGTTTGGTTACATGGATGGGCGACTGATAAGAGCCAGCAAGTTGTATACGGAGGTGAGATATTCAGTTATTTGCTGATTATGCTAAATTAAGAAGAGCAATGTCAGAAAATTCTGATATGTTGTTATTAGAGGAGGATTTGAATGCATTGGGCTGTGATCTGAAGAATGTGAATGTCATTTCAATTTGGACTTTCAATTTGGATCTGAATGGGAATTTCATTCAATGTTGTTAATTTGAAGTTATTCACTTTGGCCAGAGAAGATGGAATGAGATTTATCCCATTTGAGGAAGTTTTCTTCAGGAGGTGGAGGAGGCAAGGGATCTGGACAATCTTAGTGGATTGGGAACTGAAATTCAGGGTACAGATCATGAAAGCTGTAAAGATTACCAAGAAAATTATTGCTAGAATTTGAAGACCACTGACATATATGGATAAAGAGCCAATAGTTTCACCATATACCTCACTAATTTGGTCTCATTTGGATTTCTGTGCATGGTCACCTGTCTACATTGATAATATGAAAACATTAGAGAGAGAGAGAGAGAGAGAGAGTGTGCAGAGGTAAATAACTAAGACTGTTTCAGGAATATTACTCTGGAATACTGTGTATAAGGAGAGACTGAGCTAATGTGGTCTTCAGAGGTTGGAAAATAAGAGGAGGAAGTGTAATATGATTGGATGTATAAGTTGTTAGGAGCAGCCTATCAACTAGATACTGGGGAATTATTGTATGGGATAATGGGTGATGCAGGAACAAGAACAAGAGGTCATCCCTGAAAACCGTACAAGGGTCACATGAATAAAAATGTGCAAAGGAGATTTTTTGCTGCAGGTGGTTAATGAGTGAATGCATTTCAGAGTAGGTAGTAAGTGCTTCAATGCAAATGTATTTATTATTATTATTATTAATGGGGAAAAAATATTACCCTAATACCCCATGGAGTTAGAGACTAATCTAGAAGGATCTTTTGTCATACACACACACAGTTCATCATATCGTGCCTTAAACACGCTCAAATTCTCTGCAGACACTACACTCTCAGGCATGACATTCCAATCATTAACAACTCTGCATGCAAAAAAACTGCTTCTCACTTCCCTTTTCACACCCTCCTTATACAGTTTCCAGGGATGACCTCTTGTTCTTGCCTGACCGCCCACCGTTTTCTATAACATCTCTTCAACATTGATCCTATAACAACCCCTTACTAACTTGTAGGTCTCTATCATATCACTTCTCTTCCTCCTACCCACTAGAATCTGTAGATTGCATCTTCTCAACCTTTCCTCATATTCAACATTCCAAAGATCAGAAACTACTTCAGTCAGTCACCTCTGGACCCTTTACAATATCTCTTCATACTTTTGAAAACCAGGTGACCAAATCTGTACACAGTAGTCCTTATACAATGGAACAAGAATCTTCCTACTTCTACAAGTCGGTGTCCTCTGCATCATCCCCAGAATGTGTTGTGTTGTCCTCACGATTTTGACAATATGTCCTCTAATTTTAGATCCTTATCCACCATCACTCCCAAGATCTCTTATTACCTCCAACAATATATATATCTCCATCAAGCGTAAATTCTACATCCCATCTTTGTTTCCAAATTTTAAAACCTTACATTTTGCAACATTGAACTGGCATCCCCATTCCTCATCCCCATTCCGATTCACTCAGTCTATTCAAGCCTTCTTGTAAGGCCACAACATCTGCTCTGCTCCTCATAGTTTGTCCAAGCTTTACATCACCTGCAAACAACTGAATATCCCCATTCAAATCACCAATATCATTAACGTACAGGTAAACAGCAACTGTTCTAAAACAAATCCCTGAAGCACACCATTAGTGACTTTCATTTTCTGGGATATTGCTTCCCCCCATATGCAACTTGCTGATACCTATCAGATAACCAATCTCAGAACTAATACACTAATCTAATAATGGTCACTGACCTCTGGATCCTCTCCACCACTTCTGCATCCCCAAGAAACCCAGATAACCAAACCTGAGCACAATAATCCAGATGTGGTCATATCCAGGTTTATAAAGAGGAATGATAACTACATAATCTCTGTTTGTTAGTGTGTTCTCAATAAAAAAAAAAAAGTAATTCCGTAAACTACCCTGGCTACTTTAGCAAGATGAACTCTAAACTTCAACTCTCTATCTACTGCTATCTACAAATCTCTGGCTTCATCAATTTCCTCGAGTACAATTTCCTCAATATGGTACACATCCTGTAATCTTAGTATCCCCAAATGCATAACTTTGCACTTTTGCAAATTAAATCGACATCCATTATGTTTTGCCCATACTATTCAAATCATAGTGCAAGTTCTCTACATCATCTTGATTAACTATTACTCTACTCAACTTTGCATCATCAGCAAACAACTGAATATCTGCCTTCAAATTATATCCTATGGGTATCCAAAAATAACCAGAATCTGAATTTGGTGTATGCACGTTTTCTAGTTAAGGATGATGTTGCTAAGTATTGTGAGTGTGCAGTTTTCTGCACCAGTCTGGCAAGTAGTGTCATCCTGTTTGAACTGGTTAGTTTTCTTGCTGCTTTTTTTGTTAGTGCTTACAAGCAAGTTTGGCAATTTTGTGATTTCTGACCACAAGGAACAGAGAGTGTGTGCATGAAATTTTGTTATCTGTTGGATAAAATTGCAGCTGAAACTACTGTTATGCTTTGGCAAGTCTTTATGTGTGCTTTAGGTAAAAGCAGGTCTACAATTGGTTTTCCCATTTCAAATATGGGGACATGTCAGTTGAAGACCAACCATGACCTGGCTGATCTTCGACAAGCAGAAATGATGAAAACATCAAAAAAGTTAGCCAGGCAATCGATGAAGATCATTGAAAGATCACTGAGAAAGTTTCTGAAGAGACGAATCTGTAGTAGAGTTCATGCCAGTGAATTTTAACAGAAGATTTGCAAATGAAACGTGTGTCTGTTAAATTTGCACTTACAGAGGATCAAAAAAAAAAAAAAAATTATGTGAAGGTTTGCTGTGATTTGAGGGAGCAAGTTCTTAATGACTAGAACTGTCTTTCAAAAGCTATGATGAGGAATCTTGGTGCTACAGTTTTGATCCAGAAACAAAACAAGCATCAAACCAATGGAAACATGCAAATTCACCGAGACCCAAAAAGGTACTTCAAGTTCAATCAAACATCACAACGATGTTGATTTGTTTTTTGATGTGAATGGAATTGTATACAAAGAATTTGTTCCTATTGGGCAGACAGTGAACTAACATTTTTATCTCATTTTGAAAAGACTGCATGATGGTGTGTGACAAAAACTGCCAGAAATATGGAGATGGAGTAGCAGAGATTGGTTGCTTTGCTGCAACATGACTATTCCCCAGTCCACATGGCCTTGTATGTCCAACAGTTCTTAACAAAAAACAACATAGTGGTTATTCTCCACCCTCCCTACTTGCCTTATCTCTCTCCATTTGACTGTTTTTTTTATTCCCATGAATAATGAAAATCCTGAAAGGGCAGCGATTCATTGCTGTGGATGAATTGAAAGAAAGGTCACTGGAGGCCATAAACAGTATTCCAGTTGAAGAGTTCCAGAGCTGTTTCCAGCAGTGGAAAAAACGTTGGGACAAGTGCATTGACTCACATGGAGAATACTTTGAAGGAGACTAGCATATGGTATCATAAACTTTAATAACTTTTTTTTTTAATAATTCCAGTTATATTTGGATACCCCTCATAAAAATTAAACAGCAGTGGTCCAAGTGCAAAGCCTCGAGATGCCCTACTAGTCACCTGTCTTCTCCTAGATTCTGCTCCTCCATATACTACAGTTTGGTATCGGTTCCTCAGCCAACCATTTATCCATATCACCAATTTCATATCCATCCCATTTACAGTTTGCGTAATAGAGTTCCGTATGGTTAGCTGTCAAACAGTTTTGCAAAATTCATCAGTATCATAGTGTAGCCATTCCCTTTATGCAACTCAGCTGTCATATTATAAAAAAAAGTTAATAGATTGTTAAGGAATGACCTACCCATTGCAAGGCAATGCTGTCGCTCATAGAGTATCATATTCTTATCCATCCATTTTTGAATTCTCTTTCTGACCAACTTTTCCAGTACTTTTACCACTACTCCTGAGATAGTGATATGTCTATAATTTACTACCACAGACTAAGACCCTCCTTTATGCAAAGGAATTATTTGACCCTCCTTTATGCAAAGGAATTATTTGACCCTCCTTACATTCATTTGAGACTTTGCAAGAGCTGAGATTTAAATTAAGCAGTCTAATGCGTTTAGTATCAGGATTCTGGAAAAACTGGTATGACACCTAACACAGAGAGTCAGCGAAACTAAATTATAAAGGGAGGAATGGCGTGAATGCGAGTGTAAGAGCAACAATGATATATAACTGTGTTAATGATGGGAATGGGCTTTGTTATGGAAATGTTGATGAGGCAAGAATGATTTCGGGTTTGTGTTCATCCGGTTCAGACCCATCATATGTGTGCAAAGATGTCTACATGTGTAAGGCATTAGAGAAGAATAGAGATCTGCAAGTTGACCAATTGTATCAGGCAGACTGCAAACAAGAGTATACAAAAGAACATGAAGGTAGATTATTATGTCTATACACGAATGCTAAGAGTATCAGAAACAAAGGGTAGAGTTTGTTGCCATAGTCAATATGTTGCAACCTCAGATTGTAGGAATTAGTGAGACCTGGCTATCAGAATCAGACCTACTAACTGGTATCGAGTGTCATGGATACAGTATTTTTAGGAAGGACAGAGTGGATAGGAGAGGGTGTGCTGCTAATTATATTGGATGACTTAAATTCAGTTAGAGTTGAGCCCTATCAATGTAGTAATACCACTAACAATATTTCATATGGCAGTGAGTTTGAAGTCATCTGGTGTGAGGTGGAATCTAACAAGACAAATTACATAGTGGAGTGTTGTTACAGACCTGTTGGATCGGTTGCTGATGATGAAGAAACGCATCACCAAGTAGAAGATGTGAGAGCGAAAAGAGCAATCATAATAGGAGACTTTAATTATCCAAATAGTGATTGAGTAGCAGTAGAACCTCATGAGAAGAATGAAAATGCATTTATTGAGCTGTTGCGGGACAACTTCCTCAAGCAGATTGTGACAGAAGAAACTCGGGGTCAAAGAGTGTTAAATTTCATTACAGTGTCAGAGGGCATTTCAGTCAAAGACGTAACTATTCTCCCTCCAGTTGGTAACAGTGATCATGCAGTACTCACTTGGGAAGTGACTAAGTTTATGAATGTTTTTCAGAAAAGGTTACACTGAACTACAAAGCAGGAAATTATGACCAACTGAGGAGTATACTGAGTTCAGTGTAATGGGATCGATTGCTGGATAAAAGAATATTGATAGTGCATGGGAAGCATTTAAACAATGCTTAAATGATGCAATATCAGAATGTATTCTGACAGTTTGAAGAATAAATAGAGTAGGAGTCAAATGGATGTGTAATCTTATTAAGCAAGAGATTCATAAGAAAAGGATGATGTGGAAAGAATACCGTTTGCATAAGAATGACGTCCATTGTGAACATTATAAGCAGCAGGTTAGAATAGTCACAACTGTTGTACAGAAAGCAAAGTCTGATTTTGACAACCTATATGATATGCTACAAGTAAAAGAAAGAATGAATATGAAAAAATAACTCTTCTAAATCCAGATGGCATGAGGGTTACAGATGCAGAAGAGGTTGTTCAGTTAACGAGTGCCCATTTCGTTAAAAGCTATCAACCTGGTGAACACAACATTGAGCTCACTGTTACCTCTTCACTAGATGAAGAAATGCAGATGTGTGAGGCCGAGGTGTTAGAGTTCTTGCGCAAACTGAATAAGAATTCCGCAATAATGACCGATGGAATATCAACACGTGTGCTAAAAGAGTGCTCAGCTGAACTGGCCATTCCTTTGACCAGTCTTTTTAATATGTATCTCAGAACAGGGAGGATTCTGCAGGAATGGAAGGAATGTATGGTAATTCCATTGCACAAGAGTGGTGCAAAGACCAATGTATCCAACTATCAATCAACTAGTATCTCAGGAGTGCTGGTGAAGATTTTGGAAAAATTGGTTAGGGCCCACATTCAGAAATTGGTTGACAGTGAATATCTACTTTGAAAGAAACAACATGAGTTTACTAAGGGAAGGTCATGTTTTAGCAACTTGCTCACATTCTATAACATTGTTACCATTGAACTAGACAAGGAGAATGGATACACCATGATACTTTCAGATTTTACTAAAGCTTTTGACAGAATACAGCATGGCAGACTGCTGCATAAATTGGAGAAAATGGGTTTGGATTATACAATATTAGCATGGATAAGAGGATGGCTGACTGACAGATATCAAAACAAGTGGTATACAAGGGATCTGAGTCTACAAGGTTTATACTTGGGTAGCTCCATCGCTATCACTACAGGGTCCTGTGCAACTTCTATTCCCGCAGCGCGGGGTGTTTGCCAGGGTGATCCTCTATCCTCCCCCTTTTCTTTAACTACATCATAGATGAGTTTCTTCATTCTCTTCCTAGCCATATAGGCTACTCTCTAGGTGCTTCTTCCTTTAATGCTATGGCCTTTGTAGACAATCTTATTCTTGTAGCCTCTACTAAGATAGGCTTACAGGAACTCCTTGACCGGGCAGTTGACTTCTTCTCTATTCAAGGCCTTTCTATTAATGTAGAGAAGTCCTGCTCTTTAGCTCTTGTCTCCTCTGGTCGTGACAAGAAGCTTAAGGTTGAGCCTATAGAGTTTTCCCTGCACAGGAGGCCGTTTCATGCTTTGACCATCCTGGAAGAGAGAAGATACCTCAGTATCATGTTCACCCCAAAGGGAAGGTTTTCTGTCCCTTCTATCCTAGAAGCTGGAATCGCTTCTTTGAGGAAAGCTCCTCTCAAGCCCTAGCAAAGACTGTTTCTCCTTTCCTACTATCTCCTACCTCGCTTTTACCACAAGTTGGTGCTTGGTAGGACATATATCTTGGTACTGTCCTGAATGGGCAGGACTATCCATTCAGCCATGAGATCATGGCTCCGACTGCCACCTGACACTTCTACTGCATATTTCCATGCAAGGGTGAAGGATGGTGGGGTTGGGGTTCCATCACTTAGATTGCTGATCCCACGCCTGCGGCTATCAAGAATCGTGCAGATAGAACTATCTTCTTCCCCCATCTGCAGAGAAGCTTTCTATATCCCATTAATACAAGAAGACTTTAGGCAGGCTAAAGGCTGGTCCCATTATCAAGGTACTTTGATCAAGTCAGCACCTGCAGAACACAAGAGATGGGCATCTCTGTTGCACTGTTCTGTAGATGGTGCTCCTTTAAAAGAGTCATATCTGGTGCCTCCCCAGCATGATTGGGTAAGGGATGGCGCCAGACTCCTCCATGGGTTTGAGTATATTGACCTTATCAGGATGAGGATCAATGCCATGCCTACTCGAGTCCGCACAGCTCGATGGGGTAGTGATGACTCCAACTGTAGGGCTGGCTGCCACTACAGTGAGACATTGTCTCATATAGCCCAGTGTTGCTTCCACACCCATGGGGTCCACGTGAGGAGGCATGATGCTGTGGTCTCCATTCTGAACAACCGCTTTAAGAACAAAGGTTGGGAGACTGCGGTGGAACCTCATTATAGGACCTCCACGGGTTTGTGTAAGCCAGACAGTGATTAAAAGAGGTGGTGTTTGGGTAGTTGATGCCCAGGTGGTGGGAACAAGGTGCCCACTAGCCTATAGCCATAATAATAAAGTAAATTATTACAAAAATAACCCAGATCTAGTTAGTAAGATACGGGAGAAGCATGGGGCAACTCCAAGGTTTACCAGCGCCACCATCTCTTTACATGCCGTATGGAGTGCAGATAGTTATAATTCTGTTAATCTGTTAATATTCTCTTAAGGACTTAAAACAGCTTGGGCTTACACAAAAAGATATAAAAGTTCTTTCCTTGAGGGCCCTACAGGGCACACTGGTGGCACGTTACCACCAGAGAATGACTACTATGATAACTCAAACAGGCATAGGTTGAAACACTTGTAAAGGCTTAGGCCTATATCAACTCTGGACGAAATGTCTGGATGTGATGTAAGGGTAGTACTGCCCATAAACAGTACAAAGATTAAAACAAAAAGTGGTGTACCACAAGGATCAGTGGTTAGTCCACTGTTATTCAATCTGTACATTAATGATATTGGGAAGGATTTGACAAGTGACATACAGTTATTTTCTGATGAATCAAAGATAGGTAAGGTAATCAGGAATGCTGCTGATATGCAATCTTTGCAGAATGATTTGAATAGGCTGGAATGGGAAAATGGGTGGAGTTGAATGTCAGTAAATGTAAAGTCATTCACTTCTGCATGATTAGATATCCAATGTGATATAATATTGGTGGGATTAGGCTAGAGGAAACTGATGAGGCTAGGGATCTTGGAGTGTTAATAGATAGGAAGTTGAAATTTAGGGGCCATGTGACAAAGATTGCAAATACGACTCAAAAGATAATTGCAATGCTGAAACAAACGTTCACATGTAAAGATAAGGATGTTATTTTGCTCCTTTACAAGGCCTTGATAAGACCTCACTTGGACTATTGTGTGCAGGTCGGGTCTACTTGTTTCCGTTCTGATATATTGGAAAAAGTACAAAGGAGAGTGTTAAAAATGATATCAGGATTGTGGAATACTGATTATGAAGACAGATTGAGAATTTATAGACTGCAGACACGAGCAAACAGGAGAAAGAGGGGTGATATGATTGAGACGTACAAACTTCTGAAAGGGTCATTCAGGATCTCAATTGATGGAATTTTTCAATTTATGGATGGTGGTAAAAGGATGAGAGGGCATCCTTGGAAGCTGAGAATGAAGGCTGCCAAGAAGGGTACGAGTGCTAGATTTTTCTCTCAGAGGTTGGTGCATGCATGATTGGAATGGATTGCCATTGGATGTTGTGAGTGCAAGTAGTGTGAATGAATTCAAGAATAGGTATGATAACTGGTGTGTAGTATGTGGCCTCCCTCGATGAGTCTCTGACTCAGTGGAGGTCTCTCTTAATAATAATAATAATAATCAAAGGCAGAAGGTCTGCACATTCTCTTAATACGCAAGCCAATATCCCAACCAATACCACAGCTATATTTGCATTCAAATTATGATATGCACCTCCAATTCATCAACTTCTGTTCTCACATCAGCTCTCATCACCTCTGCCATAACAATATCTTCACTTGGATGATATACCCTTGTAAAATGGTCACTCAGTAGCTCAATAATTTTGTCTGCCTCTATTACCTCTCTACCATCAGCACTCATTAAAATTATACTTTCATAGTAATTCTTCCTCCTACTTGCCAAATAATAAAAAAACTCAATTAATTCCATCTCATAATCCAATGAGAAGGAAATAGTGCTCCTTTTCATGCTGGTCACCTATCTTTCCTGATCCTTGTACTGTTCATGACTTAGCTGTTCACCTTTCTCCTTATATATATCCACGGCATTTCTTTTTTTGCAGCTGATGCTTAATGATAATACCCATACATCTAACTATCACCTGATTTATTCTCCTGACATTGGGTACACAGTGTGAAATTGCTTTATCCAAATATCCCTAGATTATCCTCATGCACTGTGAAGATCCTTCCCTTGCGCATCTTTATACTATGGTACTGCTCCAAGCTGCTTTCTAAGTGTATCATATTTATAGTTCTGCCTTATAGTTCCACATATATTTTCTTACCTGTTTTGATACCTCCCAAGTCAAGATTATATGTTCACTATCCCCAATTAGAGACAAAGTAACCCCATAGTTATTATTATTATTATGGTTCAGCCCTCATGGAGTCAAAAGACTCATTCTGGGAGGTCTTTCATAGAAAACACAAAGCCTATCAAACCACTCCTTGAACTCACTGACCGTTCATGCTCTCTCACTCACTATCAGGCAATGCATTCCATGGTTCAACTTTGCATAGTTCCTTCCATGCAAAGAAACCACTCCTCACCCTCTTACTCACAGCTTCCTTTCATAACTTCAAGGGATGGCCCCTTGTCCTAGCTCCTTCTCCCTGTAACTACCTCTCAGCAGTTAAAAAATTTCAATCATATCACCTCCCCTTCTTCTATCTACCAAACTCTGCAGTCCAGATTCCCTCAGCCGATCCTCATAACTGATATTGTACAGTCCTGAAACCATCTTTGTTATCTGTCCCTGTTACTCTTTCCACAGTTAATTTATCCCCTTCGAATCCTAGGGGACCCCAATTTAAGAACAATAGTCTAAGTGTAGTCTGATCAGGATCTTATACAATGGAACGATGACTCTTTTATCTCTGCAAGTCAGCATCCTTCTGATTATTGCAGCAATCCTCTGGGTTACCTTCAACACCTTTGCAATATGTGCACTGAATTTCAGGATTCTATCAATCATCACTCCCAGATCTCTTGTCTCACCTACTTCCTCCAGTACAGCTCCCTCCAACTGATTATGCAGCCTCCCATCGACGTATCCCAAACTTCAATACTTTTTCATTTTGCTGCATTAAACTGACATCGCCCCATTCATTTGCCCATCTGTCCAGTTTATTCAAATCCTCTTGCACTATTACCATCTGCAATATTACTAATAACCCTTCCTAGCTTCACATAATCTGCAAACAACTGAATATCCCCCTGTAATCCACTGACAATGTCATTGATATAAAGGTTAAACAATACAGGTCCCAGCACTAAGCCCTGTGGGACCCCACTTGTAACCTTCTGCCTCCTTGATATTGCCTCACCATACACAACTCTCAGATACCTATCAGATAACCAATCCTGAATCCAGTTGACTAACCTGACATCTAAACCCATGTGCTGCAAATTTAATATCAGCTTATCATGTTGCACCCTGTGAAATGCCTTTGTAAAATCCAGAAAAATGGCCGTATATTCCTTTCCCTCATCAAACGCTCTTGTCATGTTATTATAAAAGGCAATCATATTACCTTCTGACTCTATAACAAGATCCAACACTCTCATACCCAAGTCCTCTTCATCATATTCTGCTTATAGTAATTATCTCTCAGTAAGTGTATAATTTCCATTTCCTTTCTACCATGTGATCTTTCCTCCTTCCAGTCTATGTCTCAGAAGTTAAAGTCCCCCCCCCCCCATAATAATTGCTCAATTGCACTTATTGTACTAATCTGCTGATGCATATCTTCCACATCATCCCCGACATCCTCTGGCCCATAGTAGCAACTAATTTTATATATTATATTATAGGCCTTGATCTCACATCAAGAAAAAGAACTGTCATCTGCCTGCCTGCCTGACTCCTAATCTCATTGGCTGTAATTCAGCTGCTATCATCAGCAGTATCCCACTCCTGTTTTGTTTACTTTATCCTCTCTGAAAATACCAAATCCATCATATTTTATCCCTGTAATTATGTCATCTGCTATTAGCCAAGTCTCACTAATGCCTATTACTTTTGGTGAGGTTGCGTTAACCAATGCCAAAACTCTTCCCTCCTCTTCCTGATGCTTCTAACATTGGTATATAGAAACTGTACCATCCCCTTATGCCTTCAACCACCTTTACATTCTGAACTGATTACTACTGCATTGAATATTGGTGCCTTGAGAAACTATATTCTGCAGTTTGTGTTCATTGACACACTCATTTGCTTCATGGGTACCTTCACACCTACTCATTTGCATCTGCCCTAATTGCTTTACTTTTCCTGACTTTGCACTTCCACACTCTCAGTGAATAAAGCTCTCTCCAGCCTAACTCCAAATACATTTAAGAACAGTCCATCAGAATTGTAAATTTTTCCATCCATCAAACTCAGGCAATAAATGCACAAACTCTACCTCCATGGCTCATTCAGTATAGACAAAGTACGACCCTTTGGTCAGAAAGACCTGGGCTCGATTCCCATCTGTGATGTGCAAAACTTTTATCTGGTCTCTTTCAATGAAAGTGAGTTAGCCAGTTTCACATGAAGGTAGTTGTTTTTTTAAATGGAAATTCAGGTTTTTCATCCCCCAGAACAGGCAAACCGACCCCATAAACATACATGGATTACAGTCAGGAATACATAAGATCTAGCCATAGGCCTGATTTGTCAGGCCTATGGCTCTCAAGCCTGGAGAAATTTAGGGAGGATTGAGATGGTGCCATACCTCCCTGTTAAAAAAAAAAAGGGGGGGGGCTCATGGCCATTGTATAATCATACAAATTAAATAAAATAATTCCTTCTACAACCTGCTTATTAAGTCTTTAGCTATCGCTGCTCTTCTTCTCAGTTTGCCACTATCATAGCATGGCAGCAAACTCACAAACTTCACCCTCACTGTTCTTTTTCACTTCTTCCAACAACTCTCTGACATTCTCATTCATAGAATATTTCTCACCTCTCAAGTGATTGGCTGCAGCCAAAATTAATTAATTCTTTCAACTTCCCTTTACACATTCTTACAGCATTACTAATATTATTAATACATTACTAATACAATATTTCTATCTATCTATCTATCTATCTATCTATATATATATATATATATATATATATATATATATATGTGTGTGTGTGTATAAACGTCTAAAATATGTGTGTGTGTGTGTGTGTGTGTGTGTGTGTAAGAAAGAAAATATTTTTTTAAATATTTTGCCAAATTTTTGGTTCATTTTTCATAGAAAATATGGCAATTTGCCTCCTGGTAACACTTTAGAAAACAATATATACTACTCAATTAATCAACTTTTCATAAAAACACTTCAAAATTTGGGGTGCTTTTTGAGAAAGTTGTCAATGTAAAAAAAAATATAATAATAAATAAATATAGTTTATGGATGCACCCGGTGCCGGATTTACGTATAAGCTAAAAAAGCTACAGCTTAGGGCCTCGCAATCTGCTGGGGGGGGGGGGGGGGGGGCTCAAATAAAAAAAACAAAAAGACCAGCTGATGTAATTTAAAACAGTAGGGGGCCTCTGGGTTTTGTATAGCTTAGGGCCTCAGCGAGTCTAAGTTCGGCCCTGGATGCGCCAATAGTTATTTTGTAAGGTATCGAAAATAGCGATAGATACTTACAGACATTATGGCCGTTCTTATATGATTTAAAAATTAATAAACAAAATTTAGACAGCGATTAAATATAACCTACCCCATCAATAAAACATTTCACAATATGCAATCTGAAGATTCTTCCATTCACCAACTTTGTTACATGTATGCTATATAGAATCTAATGAAATTTATTGATCATTCGTATTTACATATTATCTCATTGTATAAATAAACAGTATTCGAGAAGCGCCAGCCGCACAACCTAAACGAGACGTACTATCTGTTTCGAAAACGCTGTGAATATCGTTGGTTGCTAGGACGCTACAAATGAAGCCATAGCAACACGTTATGGAATCCGGTAAACCAATTGATTTTCTTACATAACAGTTGTTCATAAATTACGTAAATGTTTTAACTTCATTAATTAAACTAAATGCCTGTCATATACAAAATACACTATAAATAATTATGTATAATTCCAATTGCAGGTATATAATAGTAATAATTTATAAAAATTATAATTACATCAGATCAGATTACAATTACATCATAAGAGCCTGTGTTGCTCAGTGGACGTTGCGTTTGCACACCATAGCGCTTGGCCGCACGAAGGAAGACATGATTTAGAGGAAATTTTTCTAAGCCTTTTTTCGACCGGTTCCCGAGTTAGTCGATCTCTGGCAAGCAGGTTTTTCCTCCCGGAAACTCTGGTTTTTCGTCCCGTAAACTCAAGAAAATCGACCGTAGCCATATTATTTCAGACATTAAATACGAGTGTTAGCGTTGGGGACCACGAGATGGCGGAACTTGTTAAGCCGTCTCTCTTCACTGCGTGCAGCTTATTAGTGATAGCCTTGGACCAGCTATCTCTGATTGAGTACCAGTGGAGATTGAACTGCCCACTCAGTCTCCAAAAAGATAGATAGGGCTAAAAACGGCCTCGCCTACTCCCTATATACGGGAATAAAAAGGCGTTAGCCGATTTTTTTTTTTTTTTTTTTTTTTTTGATAATTACATCATTAAAAAGCGCATCTGTAGAGCAATTGGAAGAAATGACGCTACACTGCTCCCTTCGATTGGAAAAGTACTGAGTTCAGTTCTTGTCGTGACTAGGGCAATCTTTATATATTGGGGTTTCGCAATTGAAAGTGAGTTAGCTGATCTCATATGAAGGAAGTACCTTTTTTTCTCAAGTTGACTAGACTTGTTCTAAACTTGCTGTATATCGCCGACTAGAACTGAACTTAAGACTAACTTACACAGGCCCTTATATATATCATCATCATCATCATCAGCCATTGTCGATCCACTGCTGGATGAAGGCCTTTCCAAGATTACTCCAAAACTGTCTGTCCATGGCTCTCCTTTTCCAAGTCACTCCTGCAAATCTGATGGTATCATCAATCCACTGTGATTTAGGTTGGCGTCGTGGTCGTTATTCCTCTCGTGAAATCCAATCCAGAACTTGTTTTGTTCATCGTTGATCTTGTCTTTGAGCAATATGCCCAGCCCATTGCCACTTCAGATGTTTCACTCTTCCTATGATGTCAGAGACTTTGGTTTGATTTCTTATCCACATATTCCTTTTGTGATCCAATCTTGTGATATCAAGCATACTTCTTTCCATACTAAATTGTGTTATTTTTAATTTTTGAATTTCCTTTGCATTCAGTGTCCATGTTTCACAGCCATATGTCAGTATAGGAAAAATACACTGGTTATGAACCTTTCTGTTTAGGCATAATCGTAGTTGGCTTTTGAATAGTGAATGTAACTTTCCAAATGCTTTCCACCCAAGCATCGTGCGCCTTTTAATTTTCGTCTATGATATTTTGTTCCATTGATATCTGTTGTCCTAAGTATATGTGATGATCTACTTGTTTAATTTCGTCATTATTGGTTTTTATTATTTCTGGTTAGACGTAGCTATTGAACATAACTTGAGTCTTCTTTAGATTTATCTTTAGGCCTGCTGTTTTGCTAGCAATTTGGAGCTCATGGATACGAGTCTTCAAGCGCAGTTGAAGTAAAGATAACTATGTCATCTGCAAAGCGTAAATGGTTTAAATATCTTCCATTTATCTTCAGACCTTTCCCTTCCCAATCAAGAACTTTAAATACAAAGAAGTTTTTTATACAAAGCCTATGAGCTAAGACTTTGTAAACACTTTATAAACCACTGATAGTAGACTGATAAGTCGGTAGTTCGTCAAGTCTTTTATCTCACTTTTTTATGTATCAGAATTAGGGTAGCCTTCTTCCATGTTGTTGGTACATCATTTTTCTTCAGGCATAAACTAAATAATTTTGCTAAGAGTTTGTAGATTATTTCTTCATCTCAGCTCTCAGCTATAACTCCATCCTCACCTGTATATATATATATATATATATATATATATATATATATATATATATATATATATATATATATATATATATATATATATGTGTGTGTGTGTATATATGTATATATATATATATGTATATATATATATGTATGTATATATATATATATGTATATATATATATATGTGTGTTAAAAATACCAAGCAATTTTAAACCTGGTTTTACTCCATTTCCCAAGTAAGAAAACAGACAAACAAGTCAGGTTTGCACCTGCAAGTGATGCAAGTCTAGCTGATCCTAAAGGTAGTGCAAGTCTAAGGCAACTCGTGGTAAAGGTGGCAGAGCTCTGCTTATTATACCCAAGGTAAAATACTTTCTACATATATATATATATATATATATATATATATATATATATATATATATAGTGTTGCACTACATGCAGCCACAAAACTTGATTTACTTCTCTGTTTGCTTACTTTGGAAAAAGGATTGAAAACCTAGCTTATAAATTTGCTTGGTATCTTTAACACACACACACACACACACACACACACACACACACACACACACACACACACATATATATACTATTGGTCGTGGGAAGTAGATGATAGTATTAAGAAAAATTACACCGCTTACGTGTAGCAAAAACGATGTAATTATAAATTTTATAAATTATATTATATTATATACATGCAATTGGAATCATACATAATTATATGATAGGCATTTAGTTTAAATAATGAAGTCAAAACATTTAGTATATTAAGAAAAATTACACGGCTTACGTGTAGCAAAAATTATATAGAATTTATTCAAACACTCCAAAAGATTTCATCCAACGTTACATGGACATTGTCAAGAAGAGAGAGACTATTAACTACATTCAAAGGATGAATCAAAATAACGAGTCATAAATCATGAGCAGGATACTTGATAGACACCTGGAATGGAAGAACGAGGCAATCTATCCTTTCTTAATGGTAGGAAGGAAAACTGTTTCTGAGCTAGTTTGAACGAAGCATATAGATTGAATTTACTAACTCTCTGACGTTACTTTAAGATAGGGTATTGAAATTCTTTTCGCATCGGTTACCACCTCTCTCTTTCTCTTTACCAGGTGTCTATCAAGTACCCTGCTCATCACATCTTTCCTGTTTTGGACAGACTGGCCGTATTGCCTTGATTAGAATTGAAGAACATCAAGACTACATTACAGTTTTGGAATCTGACACGTCTGGCCCTGTTTCTCACTCTATTAACACTAGTCACGGAATTCTTTGGAAGCAGATAAAACTTCTTCACTCAAGCAAACGTCAAATTCGATCGATTTACGTAAACTTTTGAGTATTGAAAGGCTAACTCCGATGCCTGGGATTATATTCTCGTAAGCTCTCAGGTTTAATTTACGAAACTTTCATAGTTTCCACAAACATTCCGCATTGAAAAAATGTTGAATCTTTAATAACCACCATTTTCATATCTAGAAATTTCTGGAGTGAGTAAAAACATCAGAAAATTCCTTGACTATTATGACCATGTGTAAATCTCAATTGATGGTTAGCAGAGACAATCTAAGTACAATGAATACGGAGAGGAATTTTCCAAGGTGATTCACTATCTCTTCTGTAGTTCATCCTAGCTCTGACTCCTCTAACTTTAATTCTAAAGAAAACTAACTGCAGATATCAAAGCAAGCACAAAAAATATTACATCTGTTATACATGAATAACCTTAAAATAGACAGAAAAAATCATCCAAAGATATTGAGTCCTCGCTCAATACAGTCCAAATTTTCAGTGAAGACATGTATATAGAATTTGGAATATATGGAATTTGAACTTGACAAATGCGAGTTCAAATTCCACAGTCGTCTTTCTTTCCATAGCTCGCTGCTTGATAACATACAACAAAGGACTCGCATATGCAAATGAAAGGAACATCGAAAAATTGTTCTAGAATGAATCCTACAAATATCTGGGAATTCTAGAGGAAAACGATGTTTGTGTTCAGAAGTCAAACGGAAAAACGGAGTTTGAATATTTGAATCAGAAAATTCCAGGACAAAAGGGCAGCAGCATTTCTAATTATCGTAATTGGCATGGAAGAAATAAGAGCAATACGACAAGTATCTATGAATCATCCCAAAAAGCTGAGCGTCTGAGATATAATACTATCTCAACTCCAGAAAACGGCACTTTTAGGGGCATTCACATTTTACGACGGTATCTAATAAATTCCTTAACCGTGGGTAAGGCCGAATTGGACTCATTAATTGCCTGTGAAAGATTTCTTTGTGCTGTTTCATCTTTCTCGTTACTCTTTGACTGAAACCTGTTAACTTATAAATAAAATCAGCTAACGCTTTTTTTTTTCCCTTATAGGGAGTAGGCGAAATGGGCTAACATGTAGAGACTGAGGGGGGGGGTAATTGAAACTCTACTGGTAGTCAATCAGCGATAGGTGTTCCAAGACATCTAATGAGTGCTGCTATCTCCTGGTCCCTAACTCTAACCCAATAATATAGAAATAATAACAAGAACAATGGAAAAACTGACTGTCGAAACTTTAGAAAGTGTTAGGATAAACCATAAATACAATAATACAGAGATAACACTAACATTCGAGTAAGCGACCGTTGAAACCATACAAAGTGTTAAAGTCTGTTCGTTCAATTCGTTGAGAGAGAGAGAGAGAGAGAGAGAGAGAGAGAGAGAGAGAGAGAGAGAGAGAGAGATCAGCAGAATTATGGAACACTTTTTCTTATAAGGGAAATATACTTAAAGTCACTAGGGCTATTTATGTTAAGATCATTTGGTAAATGCCTCACAGTTTTTTCTGTAAAGCCTTTGCATAAGAAATATACTCTTCTGTAAAATTTAGTTTTCTTTAAAAAAAAAGGCGCATTTTTTTGGTCAGCAAGGTTAATGCCTAAGTTCAAGAAAGTTTGTTTTCCTTATGCTCTCACATAAGGAAATGTGACAGATGATTCAAAACACGACAGACCACAAATGCAAGGAATCTGAAAGAAAAAAAACTGAAAAATATAAAGAAGAAAGCATGCTTAGGTGTGAAGGAAAAGTAAAAAAATAGAAATTCTCTGGAAAAGACAAAATGCTACTAGAACATTGAGTGGAGTGATTCACAGATTGAAACAAAAAAAAAAAAGGAAGCTGAGTACTTTTTTCCTTATAGGCAGTAGGCGAGGTTTGATTTATTCCTATCTAACTTTTGGAAACTTAGTGGGCAGTTCAATCTTCACTGGTAGCCAATCAGAAATAGCTGGTCCAAGGCTATCACTAATTTAAGCAGCACGCACTGAAGAACGTCATATCGTGATCCCTAATCATAACGCAATCGTTTTAATAGTGTGGATTGCATGGTCGGTTTTCTTGCGTTTACAGGAAGAAAAACCCGAGTTTTTAAGAGAAAAATCCTTCTTGCTCGTGAGGAGATTGAATAACGCGTCATCGGGCGAAAAAAAGGCTTAGAAAAAGTTCCTCCATTCGGCGATTAGTATTGAATTTACGACGCTATTTTTTCGGGTGGTCTAGCGCTGAAGAGTGCTAACTCCACTTCCACTGAAGTAACAGACTCTCTGAAAGAAAAAAACTGATTGAAATTTAATTGCTTTTTTTCATGAGCAGGACTCCTATTTTACTAATTGCTTTGTTGATGAAGGATTGGTTGAAGATGACTTAATAAAAGTAGTTACAATTAGGTAATTGTTGATATGGTGGAAACTTTTGTAGATCAGATAACAAGATAACAAATGATTTTACACAAATTGTTCAAAAGCCGAACAGAATACCAGATAACCGGAACCACTCCACAAATATCCTAGATCTCTTCTTTACTAATAACCCCTCCAAATATGTAGCGAATGTAGTGAGCCCATGGATAATTCTGACTACAACCTAGTGCTCATCTGCTCCCCATGCAACAATGCTTACACAGTCACTCCCACACAAGAATAGTTTGGCATTATAACAGTACCAAATTGGAGAGCCTCCGAGACTACTATGCTTCATTCCCATGGCTGGATTATTGTTTCTAGTCTACCAATCCAAACATATGCACCGAACGTATCACCAAAATAATCTCCACTGGCATGAAAACATACATTCCCCACACAACTCTGAACTGCCGTCCCCAAACTAAACCCTGGTTCTCCAAAAGATGTCCCAATGCGGCACAAATGAAAAATCAGGCATACCATAACTGGCTCAAATCAAGAACCCCATCCTCCTTCAATGCCTATACTAAAGTCCGAAACACATGCAAGAAAATTATCAATGCTTCTAAAACAGAATTTGAACGGAAGCTTGCAGCCTGTCCAAATGTCAGTCATGCCTTTTAGTCTCTTGCCAATTGGTCGTAACTTTTGCCCTACACTACTCCCACCTCTATCATACCCAGATGGCTCAATTGCAACATCACCCATTGAAAAAGCTAACCTCCTAGCCTCACACTTTGCCTCCAATGCACACATAACTGACAATGGAAAATGCCCTCAAGTCATTTCAAAGATATCATAAACCAGTTGTCTAAATTAGCCACAAAAAAGTCTCCTGGCCCTGATGGCATTCCTCCAATTGTCGTGACGTTCTGTGCAACAGAACTGTCTCCTATCCTATGCCTTCTGTACACACTCTCTTACTTCACCGGTGTATATATCCCAAAGACTGGAAACTGGTCCACATTCAACCCATTCCTAAAAAGGGTGATAAATCACTACCATCTAACTACCACCCTATCTTACTCACTTCAGTCCTATCTAAAGTGATGGAGAAAACTCTCATAAATTCTCAACTCCTACTCTACATCAAAGGTACTTAACTATTAAGCGACCACCAATACGGATTCCATCAAAACTGATCAACAGGCGATCTACTCTCATACATCACCCATTGCTGGACAAATGCCAGGGAGAAATTCGGTGAATCCCAAGTAGTTGCACTTGATATCACTAAAACCTTTGATCAGGTCTGGCACAAAGGCTTACCAAGGAAACTCTCATCACTTGGGCTGTCTCAGGACGTCTGCAGATGGATTGCCAGCTTTCTGTCTGGACGAGCGAACATTATATGTGATGGTAGATGGCTCCCTATCCTCTCACTATCCAACTAATGCTGGGGTACCACAAGATTCAGTACTCTCACTGACCCTCTTCCTTTTATATATTAATGACCTACTTCAGTTGACCTCTAACCTAATACACAGTTTTGCAGACGACAGCACATACACTCCTCCCTCTTATTTGACAAACCCTACTCTACACAGCTTACTTCGACCCACAGAACCTCAACCACCACTGCCCTTAATTCTGATCTCCAAGTCATCCTCCAATGGGGCTCAGATAACTTCAACACTAGTAAAACCCAGTTCTGTCTTATCTCCCCAACATTGTTTTTGATAACACTCAAATTCCAAGACAAGATGAGATTTTTCTTCGTGGAAGTAACCTGATATCAAGATGGCATAAACACATCACAATCGTTGCATCCTCAGCTTCCAAAAAACTAGGTTTTCTCTTTTGCTCAACTTCACCTCTAAACAGCTATTAACATTATACAAGTCACAAATCTGCCAAGCTATCGAATAATACTCTCACATTTGGAGTGGGGCTCCTAAAAGCTCCCTCAAAATGCTTGACTCAATACAGAGGAGAGCAATTAAATGATAAATGACCCATCTCTCACCAACTTGCTCCCCTTGCATTCACATAGATGCTTGGTCTCTGCGACTTGTATATTCTATAAATATTTCCATGGGAAATGTTCATCTGAAACAGCATCGATAATTCCTCCACTCTGAAACACGTACAGCTACCGCCCAACATCCTTTCACAGTACACCTTGAAACTTACAGAACAAGTTTCTTTTCCTCCTCCTTCATCCGTGCTGCTCCAGCACTGTCGAATAGTCTTCCCCCTGACGTATTTCCCAAGGAACACAACATACAGGCTTTCAAATCAAATGTAAATAACTTTCTCCTTTCCCAACCCACTACCCATATACGATACTAACGTGCTATAGGTTGACCAGCCAGCCTCTAATATATGGGCCCAACATAAAAAAAATAAAAAAAGAGCATAAAAAATTAAGTTTTACTAGATTTTTGTTTTATTTTATTTATTTATTTATTATTATTTTTTATTTTTTTTTGTGGCAAATATGACGAAGGTGGAACTTTAATGGTAAATGTCCTCTGACTTTTTTCTTAGAAAGACGGAGAATAAGAGCGCTCCCCTATTCTTGATAACGAAAATATTTTTACTTTAACAAAGTACTATGTAGCTTAGTGGGTGTGGCGTTTGCACACCACAGCGCTTGAGTGCACAAAGGAGGAATTGCTTTCTAATCTAATCGTCGACGAGAGGAAATTTTTCTAAGGTTTTTTTGGACTGGTTCCCGATTTAGTCGATCTCCGCCATGGGCAAGCGGATTTTTCCTCCTGGATACTCAGGTTTTTCTTCCCGTAAATTCAATAAAATCGACCGTAGAACCCACGTTATTTCAGACATTCAATATATTGTGTTAGGGTTAGGGACCACGAGATGGCGGCAATTTCTCAGCCATCTCTCTTAATTGAGCAGCATCAGTGATAGCTTTGGGCAATCTATCTCTGATTGGATACTAGTGGAGATTGAACTGTCACTCAATCTCCAAAGTTAGATAGGAATAAAATAGCCTAGCATACCCTTATATGGGAATAGAAAGGTGTTAGCTGGTTTTATTTTTTTTAAAGAACCAGTTTAAATAGTAAAGATATCATAGCATACTCCTGCAACAGAATAGTACTATGTTCATAAAATTCCATAAAATAATTTACAAGTGTGTGTGTGGGGGGGAAGAGACTGCGATGATTATTTCTTCTATTTGCTGAAATAACCTATCATTAGGCGAAATTTCTCCACTTTGATCACTGAAATCATATTATTATTATTATTATTATTATTATTATTATTACATCTACAAGTAATCCTTATAAGCAAATGCAGAAATTTGTATGTATAATCTCTTTCTCAAACTTAAAAAAAAAATAAATAAATAAAAATCAAATAAAAAATAAAAAAATATACAAAAAATTCTGTGTAACCTTCATTGTTAATATTAGAAGAACATGTGCTGTAAATACATAAAAAAAGTATTATTAAAATTTTTAATTGAAATCCAATATAGGAATTGCAGCACTTAGTGCTGAACTCTATAAAATTATAAGGTGTAATGTCACACAAGATGTTTATTGTATGTATAAATATTTTAGTAATCAATAAAGAACTATTATTATTAAAATATATATATATATTACTATGATATTGGGAAGTATTTGACAAGCGACATACAGCTATTTGCTGATGGTGAAACGATAGATAGGGTAGTCAGGAATGCTGCTGATATGCATTACAAGCAGAATGATTTCAGTAGGCTGGAAATATAGGCATGGGAAAATGGATATCAGTTCAATGTCAGTAAATGTAAAGTCATTCACTTCAGTGTGATTAGATATCCAGTGTCAGTAGTATGGGAGTTACTAATGACAGGATGAAGATTAAGATAAGATAAGGATTCGTGACGTCATTGGCTGATAAGATCAGCGACGTCATTGTGTGTGATTTGTTGCGTGACATCATGAGCGTGGAATCTTTGGAATTTCTCTGGGGAACATATGTGACATTGGCGTCACGTTGTGCGTTTTGTTTGTGTATGGGATTGTGGGTGATGGTTAAAGATAAGATAGAGTATGTAATCCTTGGAATTTCCCAGGGTGACACATCCGTTATTGACGTCACATTGTGGATTAGGTTGTCTATAGGTGGCAGCACGAATTGTCCAATATAAGTGTGTGGTATTTCGTTCATGTGAATGACTATAGAAATTTTTAGTTTAGAGTCAAGATATGGCTTCAGTATTTCGACATATTCTAAATAATTAATTACAGGCTGTCCCTCTCACACACACACACACACACACACACACACACACACACACACACACACACACACACACACACACACACACACACACACACACACACACACACACACACACATTTTTTTCTTTTATGTTCACATTTCTAATATAATTAACAGTGGAATCTCAGTTTTACTGCTTCTATGTCATGTTTAAGATCTTAAAAACTTCATTACTTTACTAATTAAATGTTACCTTTATTACAATTTCTAAGCAGAATAAATATTCTTAAATATGGAGAATATGTAAGAATATTAATTTTAAGGCATTCAAAGACACCTAAATTTATTCATTTAAGTTACAAATCCACATTTATTTGACTGAAATATTATTTACAACTATATTCACAATGAAATTAGAACATATAACTACCTAGAAATATTTAACGAGATTTGTCCCTCTTGCTATATTCCTGAAGAATGAAAAATTCCAAAGGGTGTTGGGCTCGCTAATTTTTTTTTTTTTTACTTTACGGGATTCACAAAACAGTTCAGTATAGTACAGTACAGCACACTGCACAAACACACAAGGCCTGAAAAATGAATTGCAGTAAATAAACTGAAAATGCACTCGATTATTGTTCCTTATAGGTTTCTGTCCAAAGTGACATCACTGAGTTGAAGTGGTAACATGACATTTTTGTAGTGGGTATGTGTGACTTCCTGTTTGGAATTCTGGGTGATGGATAGGGAGTTCAAGTTTAGGGTGCACATTGCAAAAATGGCTAAATCAGCTCTTGAAATCACTTGGATGCTGAAGAATACTTTGACGAGCAGAGACAAACAAGTTATTGTTCCTCTGTATCGAGCCTTGATAAGACCCCATCTAGACTACTGTGCCCAGATATGGGGGGGCCAGGGTTTCTTCTTGATGGGTAGGAGGTGGAGAGGATCCAGAGACGAGTGACCAAGATGATAGCAGGTCTGTGGAATGAACCTTATGAGAACAGGTTGACGATTTGTGGGTTGCAGAAATTGGTTGATAGGCAGAAAAGGGGAGATATGATTGAGACATTCAAATTGCTGAAGGGTTCTATAGGATTAATTCAGAGGATATTTTTGAAATCAGGACTGGTGGTGGGAGAACTAGGGGACATCGCTGGAAGCCGGGAAAGAATGTGGTTAGCAAGGGTGTTAGAGCTAGGTTTTTTACTTGGCGAATGGTGAATGAGTGGCGTAAGCTGCCAGAGTCTGTTGTGTGACTGTGAATGAGTTCAAGGCGAGGTATGATAGATACTGTGTGAATGTCGAATAGTTGTTCTTGACATGATGTTAAGGCCTCCCTCGACGAGTCTGTCGACTCCCTGCAGTTGCCCGTAATAATAATAATAATAATAATAATAATAATAATAATAATTTATTTTTTATTTTTTTTATTGATTGCTAAAATATATTTACATACAATAAACATCTTGTGTGACACTGCACCTTATAATTTTACAGAGTTCAGCACTAAGAGCTGCAATTCCTACATTGGTTTTCAATTAAAAATTTTAATAATACTTTTTTGCCTTTATATTATGTATTTACAATACATGTTCTTCTAATATTAACAATGAAGATTAAACAGAATTTTTTGTATAATGTTTTATTTTTTTATTTTATTTTTATTTTTATTTTTTTTAAGTTTGAGAAAGAGTGATTATACATACAAATTTCTGCATTTGCTTATAAGGATTACTTGTAGATGAGTGAGACAAGTTAATCCCACCTACTTTGAAGCTTGGGCTAGCTTTTATGAAGAGAGTGGGATTTAGCCTTCACTATTTGTGTTGTTGCTACTGTTTATGTATGGGATGTAGGCATTGGATGCTAGTGATTTGTGATGTGTATATTAGTGTTAATGGTTTCTTAACTTTGTTGGTATATTTTCCAGAGTTCGTTTTTTAATGTTCTGTAGTTATCTGCGTGTTTTAACTTTCTTGGTAGGTTGTTGAGTTGCGTGGGTATCTGATGTGATCTCACAAAAGAACCGTATGAGTTGTTGAAGGGTGCGAGGATATAGAGGGTTGTTGTAGGTCGTGTTATACGATATGTGTCCTCTGTTGTTTCGATAGGTGATGTTGAAGTAATTCCTTGTTAATGTCATGTAGTGTTTCAGGTTTTTAATGCTCAGAATTCTGTGTATTGCCATGTGCTTGTCAGATTTTGGTTGTTGCGTGTAAGGTGTCCAGATCACTGTTGACACGATTTTCCTATGTAGTGTTTCTAATTTTGTTAGGTGGCTGTTTGATGTATTTGCATAGACTGTTATTCCGTATCTGAGTAGGGATTCGCAGATACCGTGATATAGAAGATTTTTTATGTTGAGTGGAATAATGTCTTTAACTTGAAGAGTTTTGCTGCGATGATCCGGAGTTTGGTGTTCAGGTATTATATATGTTTTGTCCATTTAAGGTGGGAATCTATATAGAAACCGAGGTATTTTGCGTGTGTTACAGGTTTGATTTCGGAACATTGGCAGGTATGTTTGTTGTTAATGCAGCGGTAAGTGTGACAATGTATCGATAGTGATGCAGGGCGTGTGATTCTTAGGTTGTGTATTATCAACATCGGTGTTTTGGTGCCGTTGATTAGAATTGCGTTTTGGTGGAAGTATATGATTTCGTTTAGGTCTTGTTGTGCTTTGCAGACAGTTGTGTTAATGTCTGTGTAGATTGCTAGTAGTGCCATCTGCGTATTGAAATATTTGACTTCTTATGGATATGTTATGAACATCGTTAATGTATATGTTGAATAGAGTGTGTGATAATATGGCACCTTGAGGTACACCGTGTTTTACTTGTATACCCCGATAATTTTTGTTACTTGTGTTCTGTTTGAGAGGTAGTTCTTGAACCATGTATGCAATGTTCCTCTTATACCTATTGAGTATAGTTTGATGAGTAGTATGTCATGTTCAAGTGTGTCAAATGCTTTGGTTAGGTCCAGCAGTATAAGGACGGCTTACTTGTTTTTATCGAGAGCTTTGTTCATTGTGTCGGCGGTGTCTTCTAATATCGTAATGGTGCTTTTTGTTTTCGGAAAGCCATATTGGTTTTGTGAGATGATGTTGTACTTCTGTAAATAGTTCTGTAGTTTGGTGTGTGTTATTTTTTCTAGAATTTTTGAGATGACTGGTAGTGTAGCTATTGGTCTGTAGTTCTGAGTATCGTTTCTTTTGCCGTGTTTGTATATTGGCGTAATTACTGCAGTTTTTAGTAATTTAATAATGCCTGTCTCGAATATTATATTCACGAGTTTCAAAAGTATTGGAACTAAAATCCACTGATTCGACCAGTTAATAACAAATATATAACCATCCAAAAACACCCACTCTCCAACATATAAACATACAGAATAGTAAAACCATTACAATCACTCAAAACTCAAACCTTGGAATTTATTTCGATGGAGATATGAAATGAAATAGTCACATAAACCATCTACAAAACAACCTCCGAACAATAACTGGCAAACTCTGCAGGTTAAAAGACATAGTTCCAACACCCCTAAATATACAAAGCACTATGAAAAATATACTGAGATACGCAATAATATACTACGCAAAATAATACGCAAAATATACTGAGATACGCAATAACAACGTATGCTTTCTGCGCACCCTACAAACAAAATATATTAATGTTGACTGTATTGAAGACAGCAAGCTTTGCCTTCTGGCTTAACTCCCGCTTCAATACTACTGAACGGCCAAGCTCCCACAATATTGCGCTTGCTGAGCCAATTCGAGTATCTAGCACTACGTCCCACTTTCCATCACTCGTGAATATGGACCCAAGGTATTTAAACTTCTCCACCTGCCTCAGTGGGACTCCACTCACATGTAGAGTTCACTGGGGTGGTTGTCTTGATACCACAAATGTTTCAGTTTTGGCCACACTGATCTTCATTCCAGCTTCTGCACAAATAGCTACAAATCTATCCGGGGTCCGCTGGCGGTCATCTGTGGAAGAGCTAAGCAGAACTAGGTCATCTGCAAAAAGCAGACGTCCAATACTACACATTCCAATTCTGACACATTCACTGCCTGTGCCTATCAATCCAGTCCATAAATATTATGAAAAGGAGGGGTGACAGAACACACCCATGGGGGAGGCCAACGGAGACTGTGAAAGGTTCAGACTTTGTGCTGTTTACCCTGACACAAAATTCCGGGCATTCATACAGGGACTTGATGGCAGCTAATAGTTGGCCATCCACTCCATACTCCTGTACTACTTGCCTAAGCTTATCTCGAGGAACCCGGTCATACGCCTTGTTCCAGTTCACAAAACATGTGTAGACATTCTTGGCATATTCCCAAGATTTCTCAAAGACTTGCCTTAAAGTGAAGATTTGGTCAGTTGGGCTTCTTCAGTTGTCCTCAGGGGCTCACTTTAGTGAGCATAGGCATGGAAAATCCAAGGTACCTGATGCTGGACCATGCCTTACTTCATGTAATATACATCTGTTATGTTATCTGTAGACTAGTCCATCCTCTTCGTTCCTTGTTTCTTTCTTTCTTTTCTTCTTGCTCCTTCCGCCGAATTCAAATTCGGCGGAAGGAGAAAGATTCACCCCTAGCCCTCGAATTAGAGTATTCGAGGGCTAGGGGTGAATCTTTCCTATTTTGCTGAGTCATTTCGTCTTATGCTGGTAATTCTAACAGGGCATTACCAAACGCTGTAACATGGTCAGGTCATCAAATAATGTTCATACCGCATCATCGGTCGCACGGGTTACCAAGTGACGCGTTCAGATTTTAGGCAGAGGGACCCGTTCGAAAAATATGTTACAGTCTCCCTTAGACACCACTCCTCGGCACTCTGCTAGAGGAAACTCCAGCAATGGACCCGCTGGCTGTTTGGGGAGGTGTTTAGGGACAGCGCAAAGAAATGGTTCCACATAAAGGACGGAAATAAATGGGAATAACATATAAAATATAAAAGTTGCTGTGGGTAGATGAATGGGAATTAAAGATAAACGTCGTTGTGGTTAGACGAATGAAGGTATCAACGGGACGGCGTTGACATTCCCCATTCATTCGCCCATGGTACCAACAGCGCTAAAAAAGTTATTGTGGGGTGAGCTTAATGAGTGTGGGCAGATGAATGGGGATAACATATAAAATATAAAAGTTGCTGTGGATAGATGAATGGGGATCTCAGCGGGATGGCACTGACATAACCATTCATTTGCCCACAGCAAATCGGAAACTGATACTTTTTATTTGTTTAATAAAAATTAAAACTTTTGTTCAGTGATAATACACTTTTAATCGTTGACTTCAAACTAATTAATTATGTTTACATATGTATTGAAAGCATGCTTTTAGATTTATAATGTTATAAAAGGCACAGTTTTTCCAAAATGTTGCTAATCCCCACATACAATTTTTTTTTTAAAAAAAATTACATAACTTAGTAGTTCGTAGAATTGTTTTAGGCATTTTATTGATCCTTGGGCTTAGAAAGGTTGAGAAACGCTGATCTAGATGAATAAATTGCGTGATGAATAAATCACTTAATACCTTTTTTTCGTTCTCCCAAATGAGAGGCAGAAATTTCACTTTGGTCAACTTCTCCACCAGCAATTAAGATTTGAAGTTCAAGAGTATGTTGCAAGTTCTATAGCTGATTGTTCTGAGTTGCAGGATCTTTCAAGAATATCTGGTTTCAAGAAGGAAGAAAGAGGTACGATTCTTATTTTTTTTAAACAGTTTTTCATTGTTTTTTTTAATATCCATCGCGTTTCTTTAATTTTTATTTTTTTTATTACTTCAATGTTTCCGATGCTGATATGAGAACAGTAACGAATTAGTCCGTGCATGATTGTTTGGTGTGCAGATGACAGCAGTATCGTCGTTCTGCGTTAGTTGAAATGTTTAGTAGTATAGTCGGACTAAGGCTCACCATAGAAGGGTGAGCTCTCGTTGGAAGGCTGCCAAGAAGAGTCAATTCATGTTGAAGGGAAGAAAGAAATAAGGCGATGAACGAATTGGTCAACAGCACGCGAAATCACGTGCTTTAGAGGTAAAATTTTTCAGCTGTTATACAAGCAAAATAGTTACCACTTTAAAAAGTGGTAACTTTGCCCCCCCCCAAGCCAAGACATTTTCCTATAGTGTTTTAAAATCAATTCATGTTTTCAGTAAACATCATAAAAATCTTGATTGTTTTAAGTGAAAATTTTTTCAAAACAATTATTACGTGAACAGCGCGCACTATCTACGCTTTAAATAATGCCGCAATACCAATGCAACACCAATGTCGACGCTAGTTGACAAGCTTCGTATTTTGTATTTTGAACAGCGCGCACTATCCACGCTTTAAATTAAACCGCATTACCAATGTCGGGGCACGGCGCTGTTGACAGCTTCGAGGTCATGACAACTGATTGCATTGCCGAGATAGGAAGTTTCGCCTGGTTGCTCCTTAACTTCATTTGTTATTGAATCGTGTAAGAGTGAGCTGTTTGTTTCAAAAATAACTTTTTAGTGTGACTTTTCGTGTTTTCATTATTTGAGTGTAGTGCAAGTAAAAAAAAAAACTTTGTAAAATTGTAAAAAAAAACTGATAAAAAATTTAAAAAAAAAATAAATAAAAAGTTTTATTATTTATCATCCTTTAATCCTTTAATAGGCAGAAAAATCCAGAAGTTCAAAAAATTCAAAAGCACATAATTTCATTTATTTGCCACCTAACTTTTATTTTTATTTTATTATTTTATTATTGTTTTTTTTTTCTGCGGGGGAGGGGGGACCAAATATAATTTGCCTAGGGTCTCAACTATCCTTAATCTGCCACTGACTATTATGCTCATTTCTTTAGCTATCTTTATGTTAAAATGTAACGGATAAATATCTTCTGTTCGATATTTCCATATGTGTGAGTGTGTGAATTCTACATGAAAATAAAAAATAAAAATAAAAATAAACGCATTTTCTTCTACTTTTACCACCATTTCCTTCGCAACAGGAATATCATCTGACAGTAATTTAAGGTCTTCGAATTGTATAGCGGATAATCGATTTTTTTTCTATATCTATATGTTATAGATTATTATTAATATATTGAACTTGTATATGAATACTTTTGTGTACCAATTTATAGTTTAATAAGTCTTGTTTCGATTAAAGTTATTAAAAGTTTAATTGTTTTAGAAATGTTATAATTTTATTTTAGTGCTTGATTTTTGTCTTGTTCTTTCAAATCTATATTTCCTTTAAGTTTCAACAAGTTTGTTGTGAAGGGAAGGTTCAGAAATAAAATTATACAAAACACGTGTTTCCGTTTAAAAATATTCCTCCGAATTTCTCTATTACTTGTTTTTGGTGTCTGATTTTATGAACTTTTACATTCCCTCTTTCAAAGCGCTACAGATTGCACCAGCTACCCGGATCACAGATCCTAATCCATCTTTAGATTAGCTGTTCTCAGGCAGTCTCGAATACGAACAATGCCATATTCATTTATTTCTGAAATCTTCATTTAAAAAATTATTTTGCTGTTAATGTCATCTACGAATTTACAATAATCATCCTTTGGCCACTCGTATCTGTGTTCTCTTTCGTTTGCTGTTTCATTTCTAACTCTGACATTCACAAGTTAAATTTGATTTGAAGAATTCCTTGTATGCTGATGTCCATTTTCTCATTTTTTTTTTTTTTATATTTGAATTGATGATTTCAATAAAATTTGACAGAATAGCTAAAATAAGTAACTAATTTTATAGATATGCTAATAAAAGTTCGTCCTATTTGTTCTATTTTTGTATATTTGCATATTTTTTCTTCTTTGCTGGTTTTGAAACGAAATTTGTAACAGTTATATGTAAACATAATCAAATTATTCAACCAAATATAATTAGTTGTTTTTCCATATTGAAAAAAAACAAATAATTATTTTTTGATATAGAAATCGCATATTTCTTCTGTTGAAATGTTAAAGTTGAATTTGTCTAAATTCAAATGTCTAAAGAGAAAAAAATGTTGGAATGCTAATCATAGTCGTTGTGCGTATGCAAATGCTCTTTGTAATTATCAAAGGTACAAAATAGGGAGGATTCTAATTATTATTATTTTTCTACCATATAGCTTTTTCTCGGGCTTTTTTTTTTTTTTTTTAGCAAATCCTGCGATCAGTTAATTTCGGTAATATATTTAGCATCTTCATTTGGTCGAAAGTATTAGATCCAGGAAAGATAAAAGTTAAAACACCAAACTAAGAAAACCAAATGCACACTCATTTGTATAAGTATAACCTATTAGAAATATTTCGTATATAAATATATTAATACTCATTAATATATTAATACACATTAAATAATTATTAATATTTATAAAACAATTTAAAATCAGCTAACGCGTTTTTATTCCCGCATGTATAGGGAATAGGCGAAGCCGTTTAGCTCTATCTAACTTTTGGAGACTGAGTGGGCAGTTCAATCTCCACTGGTACCCAATCAGAGATAGCTGGTCCAAGGCTATCACTAATTAAGCGGCACGCAGTGAAGAGACGGCTCAACAAGTGCTGCCATCTCGTGGTCCCTAACCCTAACACTCGTATTTAATGTTTGAAATAATGTGGGTTCTACGGTCGATTTTCTTGAGTTTAGGGGCCGTGAAACCCGAGTTTCTGGGAGAAAAAAACCCGCTTGCCCGTGCCAGAGATCGACTAACTGGGGAACCGGTCGAAAAAAAAACTTGGAAAAATTTCTTCTAGTCGCCGAAAAGAGGTCTTCCTTCGTGCCGTCAAGCGCCGTGGTGTGCAAACGCCACATCCACTGAGCTACACGGGCTCCTTTAATATTTATTTATTAATTATTTATTAATACATTTATAGATTAATACATTAATTATTAATACACATTAATATACTATCAGTGGCGAATTCTCCATGCTAGCTGCGTAAGCTTATTAATTGAGAAAGAAGTAATATTTATTTGTTAATAAATGCATTCCATTTAGGCTTTAATTTTTGTAGACAGAAGACATCTTAAGCTTGCGCGGCGATAATTGAGCTTTGGGTTGTGTATCGAAGGCCGATGCTCGCTCGTCTAGTCAAAGCTGCCTTGGCTTTCTCGGTTGTGGGAGCATCCAGGTCCTCGCTTCAGATTGTGATTTCATGCGCGCGCATAGCTATTTCCGCTCCCTCCACGTCATCTCACCCTGTTGCTTAAACAAGGGCCAAACGCAGTCAAAGTAGCACTAGCCAGTGAGCTTCAGCTAGCCTTTACAAGCGTGCGTGTTGCTTGGGAAAATTAAGTTACAACCAACTTTTTATGACGATGTTATTGACCTGTTCATAAAGAAGAACCGTAGGGTAGAATTTGTATTCAAGTAGCTAAATTGAAAAAGATAGAATATCATTTGCAAAATAAATGTTGTATTTGTATGATTAAATGTACATAGATTTCTATATATACAGTTTTAAATGGTCAGTAATTCATTATTCTGCTAATCAAACCTCAATCACACCTCTCACTCCCTGAATGATAACAAGAGCAAGCGTGAATTTCAAGACCAGCATTCTCCCCTGATGAGAATTATGCAATTAAGAAAAATGGTCTTCTCGTTGATTCATAAATATTTGATCGAACAAGAGAAGGATAGAAATAAAATAAATAAAAAAAGATCATCGTCAGTATAT
Source organism: Typopeltis vanoorti (assembly GCF_054136105.1). NCBI lineage: Eukaryota > Metazoa > Arthropoda > Arachnida > Uropygi > Thelyphonidae > Typopeltis > Typopeltis vanoorti. The sequence continues at coordinate 137,059,755 of NC_143555.1, forward strand.
TTTTTCTTTAGAGGAGAAAGGAGAAATCCATTCATAGACATTTTCTTCCTCATCATCTACTTCAGAAATTCATTCTTCTTTAGTTACATTCAGTCATCAATCCGTCAGTAAAATGTGAACAAGAAAAGTCTGTGAATCAGCGGAATGAAATTCATTCATCTCAGATAAATTCATGAAAATAGATCGTTTTCTCCACAAACAAATAACCATATTGAACCATTAATAGAGAGTTAAAATTCCTCTGTCTTTTACTTCGTATAAATCTTGCTAGTTTACATAATATTCTATTTTGTTCTATTTTGTGGTTTATTGTTATTTTCAAAGATATATCTATTCAGAGTAGACTCGGTTCTTGCAAAATCAATGACCACTCTATGTTCCATATGACATCTCATAAGTCACACAATCCATCAACATATGAAACAAGAATGGAAACCTCTGAAAAACGTGGGAGCTGAACATGCAACAGATTTTTGAAGAACTAAGAAGAAGGATTGGTGTTCGTAGATGGTACTTATCAGTAGTAAAATCGAATTATTAATTATGAAAGCGACTAAACCATAAATGTCATTTACGCAGCGTATATAATCAAAATACTTCATCATATGCGTCACCACGTGCTCTCGGCAACTATTTAAGAATGCCACTACTCAGGAATCGTCAACTGTGTTGATCCCAATGGGAAAAAAAGAAAAGATCTGTCGGAGTTCGATAAAAGGCATATTGTGGGTGCCCGTCTGGATGGAGTCAAAATATTTTGAAAACGGCAGAGATGACTGGTTTCTCAAAAGGTGAGATATCTCGGGTGTTTCATCAGTGGAAAAATAACCCATATTAGTTGTCTAAGAGGCGTAATTGTGTTAAGACAGTCTGTTAGGAATGAGATCGCCGTCATCTTAAGCGGCTTGTGCAGACGAACAGAACTTCCTGTCTGCAGCAACTGACCGAAGCATGTAATGAAGTGTATTTCCGACCATCTCTCACCAAACTGTGCGCAGAAAATTGGCAGCCAATGCCACCACTGATTTATGCGAAGAACCGGAAAGTTCGTCTAAGGTGGTGTCAGGAACACCTTGGCTAGAGATTGGAAGACTGGAAAAGAGTCGTCTGGGGTACGACGATTTCCGCACACCTTGCTCTGTACCGACAAAAGGCAGAGAATTTGGCGGGAGCCCCATCCAGCAATGAATCCATTTTGACTTGTAAGCATAACTCAAGGTTCTGAAGGAGGTAGTGTCATTGTGTGGAGAATGTTCTCTTGTTACGAAATAGGTCTCCCTCTAATGCTGGAACGTCAGTTATCCTCCAATAGCTGAACATTGTTGCCGATCAAATCCGTTATGTATTGTCGACTTTTAATCCAGCAAGCGACTGTTGTTTCATCGACGACAATGCTACTGTCCAGCACGCAAGAACTGGTCAGCAGTGGTTCAGCGAGCATGACAGCGACTTCGAATTTTTTTTAAATTTTAGAAAGTGAAGCCTGAAGAGAGAGAGAGAGAGAGAGAGAGAGAGCAAAATTTGAGAAAAATATATATTATATAAAAATTTATGATATATAAACAATTATGATACAAACAGTTATAAAAACGTAACAAAATTATTCATATAAATAAATATTTTGTTTTATTACGGGAACAGACTACGGAAAAGATTAAAGGAGGACCAGGTAAGAGAAGATCTAGAAAACAGAAACCAGAACTGACACAGTGTTCCTTAAGAAAGAATTTGGGAGGATAGAAAGAAATGGAGAGATCTGATCCAGCTCACCTGACAGTTTTCATTGGAACGGTTGTTGATTAAGAAAAAGACACACTGAAGTCGGTGAGAACGCGACAGAGACAAAAAGACATTGATTTCGAAGAATTATCAAATCTGGTTATTCTTTTTCGCTAAATTTCAACTGCAGCAAACAAGCGAAGAAGACTTCCAAATATAAATGCAGATGCAACGAGATTCCTTCCTTATATTCCTGTAGGTTGAAAAAAGGAGATACACTATACTGATAAACTCAAATTAGATGACACATTTCAGTAGAGGAAAGCTGAATATGAGTCCGGTTAGAATTAATTTTCATTGGGTTAGGAAAGATGTGGGTTCGATTCCCATGCAAGATAAAAACAAGCCTGATAAGTGATCTTCAACTGAAGATGAGTTAGCCGATCTCATATCGAGTTACAAAGGTTTTCTTCGAGCAAATCGGACTTTTCATGTCATAAATCACGGATCAGTTAAGATAAAATATATTCCAACGTAGCTGAGACAAACCGTCTTATCCTCTTGAATTAATGTTTTGGAAGCGTCAGGTGCACAAAATGACCCAAGATGAACAAAAAGAAGTGAAAATCCTTGATTTTTAGCTGGTTAATCGTACGCTATATTGCGCCATTTCGTAAAAAGATGCATATTCTTAAAACTTCCTTACAGCTCAATACATTTTATTGTGTTTCTTATTTATTTTTTTTTTGTCTACTTGGATTACTCAAATAATGAGAAAACAGAAGCGCATGCAATGTTTTCTCAATATTCAAAGAACAGAAATAATATTCATGGAACACAAAATTGTTACAATTAACCGAGAGACATTTTCCATATCCACATATCAAATAATTTACTTTTGAATGTGTTGACAAAATCAAAAGTAAATTATTTGATGTGTATAATCTTGCAGAAAGCGAAGAATAATTTTAACAATATTTGTGAAATAAAAATTTGTAAAGTGTGTTAAATTATTTTTAAAATATTAAACATATTAAAAATATTCTTAAAATTATGTAAGATTTTTTATGCTCCCCTCAATTTTATCCGTGCTCGGGACCGGCATAAGGCTGGGACGTATTCATGACTGTAGATCCGTGTGATGTTCATGGGGCCGGTTTGCTTGTTCTGGGGACCAAAAACCTGAGTTTCCGGGTTAAAAAAAAAAACCCTACCGCCGTATGAGACCGGCTAACTCACCTTTAGTGGAAAGAGAAGACCAGAAAAAGGTTCCTCGCGTTACTGACGGGAATCGAACCCAGGTCTTTCTGACCAAATAGCTTCGTCTATACCGACTGAGAATATGTTTTCAAAGTAATTTTTGAAAGTATTTAAATGACTGGAAATGTCTGTACCAGATCAAGCAGCCACTCCATATTCGAAAGTTGTGTTGGTTTCTCTTCTGTCATAAAATATCAATTTCATCACGCAGTTTAAAGAAAAAATGTACAGGAAAACCTCGCTTAACGCAAATTCGATACGAGCGATAATCAGTTAGCGAGTTGGAGGGAAATGATACTATTTCCTGCTTTAAGCTAGTGATTAATCAGTTAACGCGATGTTTTTACGTTATGCGAAAATTTTTGTTGCCAATCTGCAGCTAACGAAAAGCTGGAAGTAATTAAGAGACATGAAAGTGGCGTTAGTAATACAATGATTGTGCGAAACTTGCGATACAGCGAGTCTACAGTTTGGACTATATTAAATAAGAGCAAAGAATACAAAGAACAAAGAAAAGGATGCTTTGACCATTTTAAAATCGAAATGGACTGCATAACGTAAGAATAACTTGAGAATCTGCTAATGTTGATAAAGATTCTTCCCAAGTTTCCTGAAGAACTGCAAAGGTTAGTTCAGGAGGGTGATTATGACGAGCGTGAAATATTCAACGTCGACGAAATGGGTCTCTTTTGGAAGGTATGCCAACAAAAACATTCCTAGCTAACACTGAAGCATCTCAACCAGGATACAAAGTATCTAAATATCGTCTTACGCTTTTATTAGGAGGCAATGCAGAAGGCGACTTTAAAATCAAGATACGTTATTTTATCGTGCGCAAAACCCAAGATCTAACATTATTGAAGAAATCAGTACAATTGGAAAAGAACTTGGATTTAATGAACTAGATAATGAAGAAGATGTGAGAAACGTTTTCGATTCCCATTCGGAATAGTTAAGAGAGAACGATCTCCTTCAAGTAGAAGAAGAATAGGGTGCATATGAAGAAGACGATAAGGAGTGCGAACAAAAAGAGAATGTTACGACTAAGAAGCTAACTGCAAAATAACTTGAGCTAGTTTTCAATCACATTGAATATGCTAAGGAAATTTTGTTTGATGCTGATCCTGATATGGAACGAAGCTTCGAAGTCCATAAAAATCTTGATATAGCGATCGCCATTTATCGCGAACTGCATGACGATGAAAAGTCGAGCACGAATCATACATATTTACTTAATTTTTTTGTAAAATCGCAGCTCAATCAAATGTTTAGACATTAAATAAAAATGTAAACGCTATTGATGTATATTAACTTTGATTTTATTCTCTAATATAGCTTATACTGTATTTTTTCCCTACTTTACACTAACTGACAGATTAATTATAATTATTCCTATTGTTTATTGTATTCGCTTGACGCGATTTCGCTTAGCGCGCTTTAATCGCGTTAAGCAAACTTTTCCTGTGACTCTTTCCCACAAGAAAGTCATCTATTGTATTTATTTGACTCTTTTTTATTAAGTAGACAGACTAAACCCTGTGACTGCTTCCATGCTGTGACTGCATGGAAGCAGTCACAGCATTTTCTTAATTATAAACGTGCTAAAAACTAAAGTAGTCCCAAGATATCATTAAAATGTGAAATTGTCGTTTATTAAATTAGCATATACTAACCCAGGGGTTCTCAACCTTTTCCAGTGGCGTACCACTATATTTAATTCAGGATATTAGATGTACCAGTAAGCAAATTTATTCTGGAAAAGCGTGATTTGTTGGTCCCAGGGGCGAAATAAGCATTTCTCTACGATATGTAATGTAAAATGTGCAATTTTTAAAAATTAAAATAATAATGAGTGAATACATAAACAAATTTTTATTTATTTATTTATTATTTTATTCAGATATTTATTGAAGATATATTAAAACAGATACTCTTTTAATCTATTCAGTGGATTGTTATGTAAAATGTGTAATTTTTAAAAATTAAAATAATAGTGAGTGAATACATAAACTGATAATGGTACTCCAGTTCTCAAATAAACTTACAATCAGTGCAAGCTATAAATGTGACATCTTTTTAATTACAGAACTCACATTCTTCTTTCAGTGTGAAGGTTGTGCTTGTTTAGCTAAACACAGCTTCTTAATGTCTGGTTTCAATTGACTTAATTTAAGTCTTAAATCGGGTTCAACATTCAAATTATTCCTGTACTTGTTTTTGATATAAATGAGAGAAGAAAATCCACATTCACAATGGTAAGTAGTTGCAAACACCAACAGAAATTTTATAGCTTTTTCTGAGATCATTGGATATTCATTTCTTCTTGCCAACCAGAAGTCTGTTAAATCCATCCTCTTGATCTCATCTTTCTGAGACTTTCGTCGCAGGAGAGCTCGATCAATTCATCTTTCTCGGAAGGAGTTAACGTTTCTGGTGTCATCAATGGAAAACGGCTCTCTAATCCAAAATTCTGAAGCCAGGTTTTTCAAAGGAAGTATTCCTTGAAATCTGTGATTAAACTCCGAAAAATCTTCTTTATATTCACTGCCAGTTCACTATGAAGAAGAAGAATTTCATTCTCAGTTAAGAAAGCATCCAATAATTGAAAGAAACACGTGTTTCCAGTATCGATTTCTTTAATGATGAAGCCAAGTTTTTTTCCTAAGATCCGCAGTTTTATCCTTATTTTTATCCCAAAAATAAGCAATTACGTGCACTCTGCAAGCTCATCTTCATCTGGTTCATGGTTCAGGTGACAAAATAAATCTGCCAGGTAAACCAACCGGACAAGTCACAGTTCATCAGTGAAATAATTCAACTCTGAGGCTGAGGATTTGTCAGAGAGAAACATCTGCACTTCTGAACGAAGTTCAAACAGGCGGCTCAATAGATTTCCCCTCGACAGCCACCTAACTTCGGTGTGAAGTAAAAGAGAATAATTTTCAGCACCCATTTCATTGCACAAAATGGAAAATAGTCGTGAATTCATAGCTGTAGACTTCATGAAGTTAACAATTCTCACACTTTCATTCAAAGCTGTCGTCAGGGAAACAGGCATATTTCTTGCCGCTAATGCCTCGCGATGAATGCTACAATGTACAAATTTTGTTTGTGGAGCTACTTCTTTAATTTTTGCATCAACGCCATTGCGTTTCTTTCCCAACCATTGCACGTGCTCCATCAGATCAAACACCAACCCATTTATTCCATTCTACATCATTCATTTATATAAATTGGTTCAATTTTGAAAATATTTCATTTGAGGTTGTTCGAGCAGGCAGCGGTTTACAAAACAAGAACTCTTCCTTCACTGTTTCCCCATCTATAAATCTTATATACGTAAGAAGATGGGCCATGCTGGTAATGTCAGTAGTTTCATCCAATTGTATGGAAAAAAATATTTACTAGCCTGAACTTTTTCTATTAACTGCTCCTTAACATTTGAAGACAAATCTGAAATTCTTCGTGATACGGTGTCATTGGATAATGGAATCATGCTGCCTTTTCCCCAAAAATTATTCTAACTATATGTGTAGCTGCTTTTAATATTAATGACTCTCCGATCGTGTGAGGTTTTTTTGCCTTAGCTATTCGTAAACTGATTTCATAAAATGCCTCCAGAGCCTTCATGTTAAATCCTGAAAATGAGGATATTTGTTTCCCCCGCCGCTTACACTCATTTCTCCCTTCGATCTTTTTGAGGACCCACTCGTTAACCAATTTTTCATGTTCCGGTTTCTTTCCTCTGGCACAAACTACATATAAATATGACAATTTCCCAAATAAAATCTCACATTCAAAGATAATAATCTAACACTACTACTTTCTTAACTGTAACTGAGACTCGCGGCTAAACAAACAACAGCAGACAAACTGTTTCCTATTGTTGTCCGATCAAATATATTTCAGTTACTTTCTGTCATTTGATTAATACTTATTAAATTCAAATTGAACTTCCTTATGATTTTTGTATATTATTATAAAACGTTTTTAATGATAATGTAAAATCTAATTCTTTTCATTTAGTTGCACGAAATATTTTAAGTAGAACTGTTAAATATTTGTGCATATATTTTTAATTCTCAACTCATGTTGCGAGTAAAAAAAAATATGGTAATTTACCCCTTTATTTTATACTCTGTTTTCGTACCACCCGTCAGTGGCTCACGTACCACCAGTGGTACGCGTACCATAAGTTGAGAATCCCTGTGATAACCGAATTAATCAAAGTCTCCAAGGTCATGCTGAAGGATGCTCAAGACAAATATCTCTGGCACTCATATTACCCTCTTTCTGTAGTCTGTTTAATCGATATTAACTTGGCTCTTCTTAATAGGCTTTCCACCGGCTAACGCGTTTGTAATTCTTCATCGTAGTGTTTCATCAAAAATTTTGATACAGTCTATTCTCTTAAAAATGTGCGGGAGCATTGTTATGGCGAAGTTTCAATATTTGAATGTTTACTTTTGGTCCTTTGCTGTGGTTTGCACGGTTCGAAAGATTTTAAATACAGTTAATAAACATTGGTTCGATATTATGAAACATTGTCAAAATGCGTCTTATCTTTTTCTAATACCCCTAGCTGATCCACTCATAAACTTTAGGATGTCACAAGTGTCATTTATAATTTGCTATTTGCACCAATCGCGTTTATCTGTATTCTCCATATTTGCGAAATGCAACTCACGATAACAATGCAAGAATTCTGAAATAGTAATTATGGCTGATTTGAATCAATCTATCCTATCAAATTACCGCTATTTTTTAGAAGAATATCATCACTATACAGTGTGATGATGTTTTGTTATTGTTTTTTATCGAATAATCGATATCGCTTTTACCTAGTACTTGAAAATTTTCCCAAATTGTGAATTACAGTGACATTCGAAATCAAAGATATAAAATATAGTTAGACTTTTATTTCTTAATCACAAAAGTTACTATAATATTTCTTGAGATAAAAAGATAATTTTAAAATTCTTATATTATTATTATTATAACTTAAGGGAAACCCCGTTAACATAAATATCATCCAAGCTTATGCACCCACAGCTGACAAAAGTGAAGAAGATGTTGAAGAGTTTTATGAACACCTAAAAGAGATTAAAAACCTAACAAAGAAACATGATATAAACATAGTGATGGGTCACTTCAATGCAAAAGTGGGAAGAGGGGGGGGGGGTGATGGAGAAATTGTTGGCGAACATGGCTTAGGCACCAGAAATGACAGAGGAGATCGCCTAGTCCAATTCTGTCAGGAAGAAGATCTAACAATAGCAAATACCTGGTTTAAACTTCCACCAAGAAGACTGTACACTTGGAAATCGCCTCAAGATAACCAACATAATATTGTCAGAAATCAAATTGATTATATACTGATAAATAAAAGATTCCACAGTAGTATAAAGAGTGCAAAGACTTATCCTGGAGCAGATATCTCATCAGACCACAATCCCATAGTTGCAGAAGTACGTCTTAGATTAAAATCAGCTAAAAAATCACAAAAGAAGAAAAAGAAAATTGATGTAGAAAAACTGAAAGACCCGAACATAAATAAAAGTGCCAAGACACAGCTTAACCTGCGATTACAACAGATTAACATAGAAGAAAATAAAAGTGTGGAATCTCTTTGGAATAGCTTAAAGAATGCCATCGTAACAACAAGTATTGAAGAAGTAGGTTATGTGAATAATATAAAACAACAGGAATGGATGACAGATGAGATTCTTTCTCTTATTGATACAAGAAGAATGTATAAAAACAAAGACCTAGCCAGGTATACAGAAACACATAACATCATCAAGAAAAAAATAAAAGAAGCCAAGGAAAATTGGATGAAAAATTTATGTACTGAAATTGAACTGCTTCAGAAACAACATGATAATTTCAATCTGTATAAGAAAATCAACGAAATTTCTGGAAAACTGAGGAAAAAGCAAATAGTGTCTCTAAGAGACGAAAATGGAAAAATAGTTCTAGAAGAAGAGAATAAAGCACAGATTTGGATAAAATATGTAACAGAACTTTTCAATGATACTAGACAGAAGCCTATAAATATAAAAGATAACATTCAAGGACCAGCAATCATGAAATGCGAAATAGAGAATGCTATACAAACAAGTAAAACAGGAAAAGCCAGTGGACCAGATGGTGTGCAAACAGAATTTTTAAAATTAATCGAACCAGATAACATCAAACTTCTTGAAAAACTATTTAATAAAATATATGAAAGTGATGAATTTCCATCAGATTGGCTCAAATCTACATTTATCACTATCCCAAAGAAACCCAAAGCGAATTCCTGTGGTGACTTCCGACTTATTAGTCTAATGAGCCAAACATTAAAAATATTTTTGAAAGTAATTCAGAATCGCATTTATAGAAAAAGTGAAGAAACTCTAAGTGAAACACAATTCGGCTTTCGGAATGGTTTTGGTACTAGAGAGGCCCTTTTCTGTACCCAAATATTGATACAAAAATGCATAGAAAAACAGAAATCTATCTTTATGTGTTTCATAGATTTTGAAAAAGCATTTGACAAAGTCAGACACACCAACTTAATATAAATCCTTCAACAAATAAGGCTAGACAAACAAGACATAAGACTAATAACAAATCTGTATTGGAATCAGTCAGCTACCGTTCAATTAGACAACATTACCACCAGTGATATTAACATCATAAGAGGAGTGAGACAAGGATGTGTGCTCTCACCACTCCTGTTCAACATATATGCAGAGGTAATCTTTAAAAAAGCATTGGAAGAAATGTCCAGAGGGAATCACAATAAATGGAAAGATTGTTAACAACCTACGCTATGCAGATGACACCGTGCTAATTGCAGATAACATTATGGATCTCCAAAAACTCGTTGACAGAGTATACATAGAAAGCCAAGAATGGGAATAAATATAAACATCAACAAGACAAAATACATGATCATCAGCAAACATCCAGCCTCATCAATGAAACTGACACTCAATGGGAAAAATATTGATCAAGTGTCAAAATATAAATATCTTGGTTGCTGGCTTAATGAACGGTGGGATCCAGAAATAGATATAAAGACAAGGATTGAAGTTGCACGGCAGTCCTTCATGAAAATGAGAACACTATTCTGCAATAAAGACCTAAACATGGAAGTCAGATGCCGAATGCTGAAATGTTACGTGTGGTCTATTCTGCTCTATGGAGTTGAAACATGGACATTGAAGGCGACAACCATCAAGAAAATCGAAGCCTTTGAGATGTGGCTATACAGAAGAATGCTAAAGATATCATGGACAGAAAAAATTACCAATGAAGATGTCTTAAAATCCATTGGCAAAGCTAAACATCTTGTACAAATAATCAAGAAACGAAAAACATCATATCTTGGACACATCATGAGAAACAACAAATATCAACTTCTACAAACTATTTTGGTAGGAAGAATTGATGGCAAAGGAACTAGAGGAAGAAAAAGAATATCATGGTTTGACAACATCAAGACGTGGACAGGAAAGAGCAGTGCACAACTGCTCAGATTAGCACAAGAGCGCAGTTTGTTCGCCAAGATGGTCGCTGACCTTCGATAGAAGATAGCACAATAAGAAGAAGATATTATTATTGTAGTTTTAAACACTTTTTATTGCTTGAAAGATGATAATATACAAATTATGAGGAAATTATTAGCTCAGTTTTAATTAAATTTGCTTAATGTCTAACAATCATCACCTTAATGTTGCTTATGGATAAATTGTTCTGCAATCGATTTTAAATTTTATTTCGATTTAGATTTCCCCTTACTTTCACTTATAATTATTTTCGCATCGTAAAAATCTACGAGAAGAGGTGTCTTCTCGTTCAAGTGGCCTTAACATTTGCCGAGTGACGGACGAAGAAAACCTTCTTGATGCAGAATGGCAAAAGGGTGCCACATTTTATTCACAGGCTCGAATTTATTTTGGTTCATGGGGCTTATTGGAGATTTACACAAATGCGATTTTCTTAAATTTTATTCTTAAATGTTTCAAAACATTACGAATTCATTAGAGTGGTTAGACTTTAATGCGACATTATTATTATTATTATTATTATTATTATTATTATTATTATTATTATTATTATTATTACCTTCATGGAGTCCAAGGACGCATCGAAGAGGACAATCTACACCACACAGCTTTTATTGTTTTTATTGTTTGCACTACAGGAATCCCTCGATTAAGGTGTCTTCGATTAGTACGTTTGAATGAGTGGGTCATTTTATATATACCCAAATGCAATTAATGTGCCTAAAAAATTCTATTAGTGCACCTATATACATCTTAAAAATAAATGTTACAGATTTTAAAAATTTTCTATCTATACATTTTTATGGCTAACTCTTTTAAAAAATCACTCACCAGGATGAAATATTTTAGTTACCGATTTAAAACATTTTACAAAGTTATTTTTTAGTGGCATGCAGTATTACACTATTTCCATGTCCATGTTGACTTAGCATTTTGATGATCATATCTCGTGCCTCATTTGCAATTGTTTTCTTAACTTTTATTTTATTTTAAAAGTATTTTCCCCAACCTTTAATGATGAATAAAAGAATTAGTGAGCAAAAAAGCGGAAGTGTGAAAAAGATTCGACAAGTTATCTCGTTGGATGAAAAACTTGAATTGATAAAGAAAAATGAACAAGACGAGTCCAGAGCAAAGATAGAGACAAGAACACAAAAATGGGCGAATCAACTATAAGAGCAATTTTAAGCAAAGCTGCTGAATACAAAGAGAAAGGTAAGGCTGCTTCAAGTTCATCATGAATGCACTCGAAGTCAAAGTATTATAATGATTGAATTAGAGAGACTTCTTTCTACATGGATCGAAGATTGTAACCAAAAATGGATCCCGCTAAGCACTGACCTTATTAAATCAAGAGCATTTAATATATAAATAAGTTTGTAAAAAAAATTAGGGATCAAAAAAGAAATTTCAGGAATGAATTATACTTTTCCCCATAGGTTATTATATTTGATTAGTGCGTTTTCGATTAATATGCCCGTTTTAAAGAACGCATTTAGCGGCATTAATCGAAGGTTGCTGTACGTAATCCACCATCGACATACAAGACGATCCCGATCCACATAATACCATCTGTCGTCCGCTAATAGTACACGTGTAAACCCGTTACATTATATTCTAAGATTAAAATTATTACATTTAGTGACGATGGTGTATCGATATTTGTTGTTACAGTTGTTAAAAACAAAGTACTTGTTGAAGTAAAAAAGTACTGCGCTAGTTAATACAACAGTCATTCGTAAACGTGATAAGTTGAAATGGAAAAATTTTTTAATGGTGTGAATTGATGAGCAAACTAGTTGGCGTGTTCCCATAAGCCAAGCTATTCAAAATAAACTTTACATTTGTGAAAATTCTTCGAGATCATTCGTTTGTGTAAATGATGTGAATAAATCTTACGTCAGTTATGCACATATACATATAACACACATATAAAAAAGGCAGTGATTGGCTATACGACTGGGATCTAGAAGCTCACTTGTCGTATTACAGGAGTATGCCTGTATACGAATTATATTTTCTAGATTGCTCTAACCCGTTATCGTGTCTACGTCGAGTGTGCAGTTTATGCAAAAGAAAAAAAAAGTTTCCATTTCTTCCATAACTTTATTTCTTCGAGATGACACGATAGATACTCCTTTCACCACATCCAGTTCCTTATAAAAATCTGCTTTCTTCACAATTGTAGCTATGGTGGATTTGGACAAGTCATACTGCTTGCACAGATCACTTTGCCTGACTCCTTTCTCATATTTTCCCACAATCTCTTTCTTAGTTTCAATTGTGATTTTCCTCTTCTCTTCTCTTCTTTCTTAGTTTTCTTTGGCTCCATGTTGAAAATAATATGCTCATCAGTGAAATGACGCTTATCTGGTAGATTATTCAGAAAATAAACGTGAAGCTACAATAAAACATATAAACACTTATATAAAGAAATACACACACACACACACACACACACATATATATATATGTATATATATATATACTATATATATAACATGTTATATATAACATATATATATAACTGATATATATATATATATATATGACATATATATATATATATCAGTTGGTATTGTTCCAGAAGAAACGTTTCATTGCCTTTTTGATGTGATGGAGAAAGTCTTCGGGGGCGGGGGTGTTAATCCTTTGAGGATATGCCATAGCACACTCGCAGCCATCTGGTTGATTATTAGGATTCTTCCTCTAAGTGAAGACATTGAACGAATGCTGTTTCAATATCCTAGCACTTTTTAAAATCGATTAAATCAGTTGTGTAGCTGTGTCCAGTTCAGTGCATTATATATTTTGGTGTTGCCAAGGTGTACACCTAGGTATGTTTGTCCTTCATTTGACCAGATACATTCATCGGAGAATCAGTTCTGGTCTTGCATCTACCTGATCACAAACCTGTGGTTTTGCAGACGTTAATTTGGCCCCTGAGGCTTGTGCATATAGTCTGTGTGCTTCATTAGTTACTGTCATTTCTTTGTCATTAGGGATTATTACTGTGACATTATCAGCATATGCTGATAGGGTTATTTTTTGATGTGGCTCTATTATGCTGGTTCGTTTGGAGATGATGGCGTCGTATATTCTTCTTAAGAAGGGGTCTATGGCCAGTGTGTATAATTGTCCAGAGAGAGGACATCTTTGCTTGATCCCTCGAGAGTATGGCAAAGCATGTGTGAGCTTGTTAATTTTTAAACAGAAGAGTGCATCTCTGTATAGCAATTGCACTGTTTTAATGTTGAGAAGACCATAGCCGACTACCTTTAGGATTTCAAAAAGGTGCTCGTGCTCTACCCTGTCGAAAGTCTTCTGATCAAGGCTGACGAGTGCTAGGCTATTTGCGATGTGGATGAGATTTCTTGTTAAATGGAAGTTATGATGTATTGATCTTCCAGGAGCAGAAGAAGTTTGATGTCGGCCAATAACTTCAGGCAGTGTTGGCTTTAGACGGTTTGCAATAACTTTGGAAATGATTTTGCAGTCTGTATTGATTAGTGAGATTGAACGCCAATTTCGGATAACTGGGTGGTTTCCTTTTTTGGTATCAATCGTGCTACTGAGGTCGTGACGGATTGTGGGAGCCCATTGAGGTAGGCTTCTTCCAGTGTTTTAAGAAGTATTCCAAGTTGATTCCAGAAGACTTGGAAAAACTCTGTTGTGAGACCATCAAGGGCGGGAGATTTATTCTTTGGTAAGGACATGCATACAGTTTTCAGTTCTTCTAGAGTGATCGGGTTTTCTAAGTGAATCCAATATGTTGCAGAGATTCTTTTTGTTTCTTTCAGATTTTCGTGAATGGCGTGAAGGGAGGTTCCTGTACAGCTGAATGTATTCTTGTAGTATTGTAGAAGTGATTTTACTTGGATCTCCTGTGATGGTGCCATCTTGAAATCTAATAGCAGAGATGCAGTTTGCGGCGTGGTATTTTTTTTCCAAAGGAAAAAAAAAATGTGGGTGCATCTGATAAATGTATTTGTGTATGTAGCGATCTAAGTAGAGCACTCTTTGCAGATACTTATAAGTGTCTTTGCATAGCTTGGAGGGCTGAATTATATTCAGGGCTTTCTTCTGGTAGATACTGGAGCTGTTCTTCCAGTTGTCAGATGCTAACATTTCTCTGTTCATTCGTATGGTGACTGTAGATCTGCGTGAAGGATTTTATTCGTGATTTTAAGTGAGGCCACCATGTTTTCATTGGTTCTAAATTCCCTTTCGAGTGAGTGAGGTTATTCATACGCCAGAAAAAATAGCCTTTTGGCTATTGATCTTAGTTATAATCCTTCGTATTATTTCAGTTAAAATCGTCTCCTCCCACTGTTGGTTAAACACTCTCATTTCTTGTTCGTATTTTCGTTTTATGCTCTTCTGTCGTTCAGTCATTTTAAACAAGGGCTTTGTAACTTTCACTAAAATCAATCTTAATTATTTATTAATCAGAAAAGTACCTATCTACACAAAAATTCACTAGTTATGTTTTGCTACCACCAAAAACTCGTAACGTGCGTGTACTGCATGGAGAGTGATCACGCAGAGTCCAGGAAGCAGATGCGGTGGGTAATACAGCGATCGTGGTAGATCCCTGTATTACCCACCGCGGGAGCGTAAATTGTCGAAACTCTTTTTACCAGCCAAATACAATAATAAAATCCACGTGAAACCATTTTGGCCGGTACCATTTAAATACTAAAAATGTAAAGTTTCAAAATATATGTTTGTTAGTTTTTTTGCTTATCTTCAAAACTTTTAACAATAAAAAAAATTCTAATATTGGTACATACTATATAAAAGTTTAGAAAATATGGCAATGAAAACCAGTATTGTCTGTGTAGGACAGTGTAGCTGCGTTTCTGCAGCCAAAAACACGTTACATTACATTAATAGCGAAGAGAAAGAATACAACTATAATGCTATTCACACGAAATTGCTAAACACGGACGACACTACACCAGCTCATTAATAATAGGCAAAAGCTACTACTGAAGAATGCATTGCTTCTTATCCTAATCCTTGACTGTCAGAAATCTCGGTATCAGTTGAGGAACAATACGAAGGATTATAACTAAGATGAAAAACCAAAAGGCTATTTTTTTTCTGGCGAATAATTAACCTCACTCACTCGAAAGGGAATTTAGAACCAAAAAAGAGTGGCCTTTGCGTGTACTAATACTAATTTGTCTGTACGACAACAATATGACGAAAATATTTCGAATAATCCAATGATGACAATAATCCAATAATATTGAAATGAAGTACATTAAATATCACATAAGAATTGCTTTGTTCGTTTTCACTGAGAGTGGTTGTTTCGTAGTACATTTCTGGGTACATTTCTCTGCCTATAAATAGGATGAGCCATTGTGTTTCTCTGATTCAGATTCAAAAAATCCGAACTGTAATCAGTTCCTTGGTATAAGGGAATCATGGGATAGTCTAATTAGATATTCCTTTGGATTTGATATTTGGTCTGAGAACAACCATTAATAAGACCTCTATGAGAAAAGTCTTATTGGAATTGGGTATCATCGTCTTGGCAAATTACTTGTTGACAGCGGCAATAATCAAGTGATCTACTTAAATGAATGGAGGCGTATGGAGTGGGTTCGACGCGAAAAAGAATATGAATAAGTTCGTAGCAGCGTAAAGCGTTAGTAAATGATGGTTTTGCATGACTAGCAATAGTAACTGCCAGTATTTCTGTTTTAATGGAAACAGGAATAACATTTAAATGAAGAATGGGGCTATTAAAGGATGGTAGCAATTCGATCGAGAGATCGATTCTCATTGGAAGTGGAGACGATGAAGGGAAAGAGGGCGGGAGAAGTAGCATTTAACCAAGTGTGTACACATAACAGCTATTTTTAATAAACGGCTTCTTGTACATAGAGCGAACATTACGATGAAGTGTGCTTACTCGGTATTTTACTTGCTAAAAAAATGATTTCAGAATTTTCTAATCATTGTAATCAATTTATCATTGTATCCAAGTGATATTCATTGTTAATCTTAATCTTCAATTGAGAAAGATTATCAATGTGAGTAAGATAACGTCGATCGTATGTAAGAGAATATACAGATTTTTTTTTTGCCTACATACAATTTTTTATTACGGACATTTTTATTACGAAATAAAAATAGATACATATTTTATCTGTGAGTTTTATTTCGTACGATCGACGGCAAGAATCCCTGTCTGTGAAACGCATAATGAAATTTAGAGAATATGAGTTAACTTCGGCTACCCATTGATTGGAACGTTGTGTTGTATTGTTTGCATTTCATTATGCGTTTCACACACAGTGAAATGTGTAGTCGATCGCACGTAATAAAAAATACAGCTAAAAGTTTGTTTCCGGTAAAAAAAAAAAAAAAAAATGTCACTAAAGGAACTCTAGTTGCATTTCGGTAAGGACCTTCTTTGAAGGATTAAAGTAGGTTATCAGCAATTAGAAGATTCCCTCGGACTGATTTTGCAACGAAGAATTGTTATAAAATATATCTATATAATTTAAATTATAAATATCTTCATTTCGGCAATGTAAATAACGCTTGTCGTTTTCGTCGATTTATTTTAAATTCTGACTTCACGCTTGTCCTTCCATTGTGGTTTCTTTCCAATGTGCACATTTCAAATGTGCACATTGCCATGCTTGAATTCTTACATGATTCATCACAGATGCTCCTTTCTTTCTCATTTTATTAACTACATTTTTTTTAATGTATTACATTGTGCACATTTTAAATGTTCATAAAAATCAACTATCAATTGTTGCTTTCTCTATGTTATGTACGTCATATCTGCACTCAATTTCAATATTTTGAAACAATTTTAATACTTCATAGTAGAATCAACTTTTTAGTCACTTTTAGTCAACTTATTAGTCAATCAATTAAGATTGATTAATATATGCTAATATAAAACGACCAAACATGAAGTGGTTTAAGAGAGATATCTGATTTTACAGGAGTAGGAGATCGATTAACTCAGTTTCTGTTGAAAAGCCATTATAAAGATCATCTTAGATGGAATTTGAAACCAGATCTTTCCCATGTAAAGGCATCTTAAATACCGACTGAGCTCATTTTTACCTTTCTTACACTAAATTATCACATTACTTGTTAATTAAAAATACTTTCTAATCATTATCAGGATCTTCGATGAATTAATTCCCTTCATGAACTAAGGGTAAATTTTATTTTATTATATTATTATTATTATTATTATTATTATTATTATTATTATTATTAAACTTGATAAAATATACATTGGAAGATAGATAACATAAAAGGACTATTTACATATTATAAGAATGTATATTACAGAGAAAAAAAGGATTTTCTTTTCAGATATACAATAGAAATGAAGGGGAAAAAGTACATTAGTGGTAGACAGGATGCGTCTTTTCAGTAAGAGTCAATACTACAGTTCAGCATCACTTTTAGTTATTTTTCAACTGAAGAGTCTTCGGCAATCCAGAGAAGAGTACCAGTTGGTTTCCACTCCTCTATGAATTTTGAGACAGTTCCTGTTTTTTTTTTTTTTTTTTTTTTTTGAAATAATCAAATTCCAGTGACAGCCTGCTTTGTAGTTTCCGACGTAGGCTACACGTGAGGGTTTGTAACGATTCAGTGATGGACGGGTGCTGGTTGTTTCTTTTGTGCTTAAGGTATAAACTGTAAATAACGGCTTTGGCGCAGAAGAAGAGGAAATTGCATATTCTGTGTTTGTTCACTTCTGTACGGACTAAATTCCAGTAGTCTTCTAGGCTGTGTGCATAGTTACAGGTGCTAGTGGCTATTCAGGGCATAGATGATCATCTATGCCCTGAAGAGCTGATTTAGCCACTTCTGCTATATGGCCCCTAAACTTCAACTCCATATACACAACTCTCCCAAATCTCTGGCTTCGTCAATCTCCTGGAGTACAGTTTCACCTATGTGGTATACGGCTGCTAATCTTTCTCCCCAAAATGCATAAGCTTATACTTTGCTACATTAAACTGACATCCATCAACTGTTGATGTTAATTCAATATGTTTTCCATAATAATGAAGTATATGTGTACGTCTTAACATATGGAAACTTGCTGCTAATATTTGGACAAAAAAATCATTTATCAACTATATATAGGTAACAACAAAAATTTGAAGTATCTAAATGCCTCGCTGGAGTGATCGCACAAGTGAACACCCACAAGCGATTCGCTGACGTCGTTACTAGACCGGCAATATAGCAAGGTTGTCTTTAGATTGTGGACCAGAAAAAATAAAACAGTGTAACACACATGATTCTTCGTGTCAAATACCGATCGAAATAGTTCTTCTGACATCTCGCTTTTATACTCTTATCTTCGAAATCGATAATTCCTTCTCCTGCTGGTTGAGCCATGCTCATGTGTGAGACAATAACGAGTATTTTCAAGTAAATGGCTTGGAAAATAATCGTATGTTTCCGATACAAGGAAGATTGTGTCTCCACAAGAACTACCAAATCTCTTTCTTTGGCAGAGAAGGGATATGTTACCACTTGAATAAAGTGGAAACAGATTCAGATCAGTACAGCCGCAAAAAAAGTGGGCAGATGAAAGTAAAAGTGTGAATCCCGATTCGGGCTTTCGAATATTGGTCGTTGTTTTTTACACTGTCATCAGAAATGGTATCTTAAAAGGATAGCTCTGCAGATTAAAAAAAAGAGAAAATTTTAATTATTTGTAATTTTCGGCAATTCCTCAGCTTTTCGGAAGTCAATGACAATTGCTGTATGACATTCATACAAAAACCGATCCTTAACAAGAGTTAATGTGTCGAGTACCAGAAGAACTCTGAGTGATGGCAGTAGATGTTTATCATATCAAAAATGTAAGGATCTACCGTACTGTCATGAGATAAAAGTGCTGCTTCCATTTAGCCCTGAAGGAAAGCTGTTAATTCCGCTGTATTCCATTGTATGAGCAGTTAATCCTCCATTTCTCTTGAGTTTAAAATATGAAAAAAAGAAAATACTATGACATCATCAGTTTTAAGAAAGATTTCCACCGGAATCTCTGCCACATGTCATAACTTCAGTAACAAAAAATTCCATGAGCTATATGGATGGAAGAAAGGAATATCTTTATTTCCCTGTTTTTCCTAAATGTATCCCACATAGCACGTACGACATCCGACATTAAAGATTATCATATAGCTTCCGTGATGAAATGTACGAAATTCATAACTTGACGATAATTTAGTCGTCAGTTAGTCATGAAAGGTACAACAACAGGATGTCCATCGTTGATGACATCAATCTCAAAAGGATTCACAAGAAAGTCAAAACATGGCTTTACCTTTTTTTAGTTTCTCAAACCTATTCTCAAAATCGTTATAAAGTGTTTCTAAGTTTCCTTCATATTGCTTCAGTTTATTGAAACAATCCTTCGCATTGTTTCAGTTAAAATCGTCCTCATATTGTCGGTTAAACACTCTCATTTCTTGTTCGTATTTTCGTTTTATACTCTTCTGTTGTTCAGTCATTTTAAACAAGGGTTTTGTAACTTTCACTAAAATCAATCTTAATTATTTATTAATCAGAAACGTACTTATCTATACTAAAATTCACTAGTTATGTTCCGCTGCCACCACAAACGTATAACGTGCGTATACTGCATGGAGAGTGATGATGCAGAATCCAGGCAGCAGACGCGGTGGGTAATACAGCGATCATAGTAGTCACTTTTAGAACTAATTTTGGCGGGAGCGACACAGGCCATAAATTGTCGAAACACTTTTTACCAGCCAAATACAATAATAAAATCCACGTGAACAACCATTTTGGCCGGTATCATTTAAATACTAAAAATGTAAAGTTTCAAAATATATGTTTTTTTTTTAATTATCTTCAAAACATTTAAGAATAAAAAATTCTAATATTGGTACATACTATACTATACTACACTATAGATTATCAATATAAAAGTTTAGAAAAAATGGCAATGAAAACCAGTACTGTCTGTGTAGGACAGTGTAGCTGCGTTTCTGCAGCCAAAAACACGATATTACATTAATGGAATAGCGAAGAGAAAGAATACAACTTTAATGCTATTCACACAAAATTGCTAAACACGTACGCTATGTCTCATATCTTCTTCTTCTGCAGCTTCTCCCACTTAAGTGGGGTCACTGTTTGTTATGAGTCTCCTCCACACCTTCCTGTCTTGGGCTGTCACCACATCCAAGTTCATCTTCAAGTCCTCTTCTACCAGCTCCCTCCATCTCTTCTTTGGCCGCCCACGCTTCCGCCTTCCTTGCACATCCATCTGCATGACCCTTCTTCCCACATATTCGTCCTCCCTCCTCATCACATGACCAAACCATCTCAACCTTGCCTCCTGTATTTTCGCTCCTAAGTTCGTAACTTTCACTGTTCCCCTGACATAGTCATTTCTCAGATGATCCTTTCTGGTCACACCGCACATCCACCTAAGCATTCTCATCTCTGCTACTTCCATCCTGCTAATGTTATTTTTCCTCAGGGCCACAGTTTCTATAGCATATGTCATAGCTGGCCTCACTACTGTCCTATAAATTTTGCCTTTCAGATTGATCGGCACCCTCTTATCACATAACACTCCAGCCATCTCCCTCCAGTTCCTCCAACCTGCTTGTATCCTGCATCCCACTTCCTTCTCACCTCCTCCATCTTCTTCCACTGTCGAACCTAAGTATCTAAAGTCTCTCACCTTCCTGATGACATTTCCTTCCAGCTCCAGGTCTGTCTCCTGGCCACTGCCCACTGCGCAACACATATACTCTGTCTTACTTCTGCTCAGTCTCATACCTCTCTCTTCCAGTACTTTTCTCCATCTTTCCAGTTTAGTTTCTGCTTCTTCTCTTGAATCTACACACAGCAAGATGTCATCTGCATACAACATTGTCCAAGGTGCATCTTCTCTCACCTCCTCAGTTACCACCTCCATCACAATATTAAACAGAAACGGACTTAATGCTGACCCTTGATGCAAGCCAACTGTTACTTGAAAACTTTCTGTCTGTCCCAAACAGGTCCGAACACTTGTCTTCACAAAAATTGCTAAACACGTACGATATGTCTCATATCCGGTCGCAAATTATTTTTCCTAAGTGTGAAATCGTGCGTTTAATTTGGAATGCTTCGTTCTCGTGGGAAATTGTTACTATAGTAAATTAATGCTTACATTTTTTTTTTTAAATCAATACCCATAATTCTAATCAGAATAAATGAGCAAAAAAAAAAATAAATAAATAACTGATTGTTCCTTCTCTGAATATAAATTAATCCTTCGATTCCTTGTGCTCTTAACCTATTAATGTAAGTGAAATTTATTTTATTTATTTATTTTTCTTTAGCATTAGCAAGTTAAGTAACGGATATGATACAAACAAGTTTTTGAAATATCCGTTAGTGTTTTGTTTTAGAAACTTCTTTTGCCAGCACAACAAATAAATAGTTTTTTTCCTTATTATTTCAAATGAATAATTCTTCATCGTTATTACGTTGGTTCTTTTGCCAGCATAAATAAATAACTTGTTATTTATTATGATTTCAGTGAATATTAGCAATGGTATTATGCATTATCTTAATTTCTGTTACCAAAATTTCCATTTAGAATTTTAAACTACAGTGTTATGTCTCATTTCCGGTTTTCAGTGGCGGCCTTCTCGAGATTTGGAATTAACAAATTCTGGGGATGCATCACATTTGGTAACTGAAGCTCATAATCCCGAGTTTAATTCCATGTCATCAAGTTCCGATCTTTTAAAATTTTGCACAGCCTTAGAAAATTTTATAAAATAATTAATTACAGGATATCAGTTTCCCCACTTTTTTTTTCTCGTTCCCCTAATGGAATATTACATGTTAAGTTTGAAAAAAAAAGTTTCGACTGTCTGTCACATATTTTTAAACTCTTATCATGTTCAAATGTTTGCAAAGAAAAGATAAATGTACCTTCTCTTTATTTTGAAAACAGCATATGAGACAAACAAGGATTTTTCGCATTCCTAACTAAACAAAAATAAAGACATTAAACTTAACAAGTATCTGAAAGCAGGGTTACCATATTTCTTGAAAACAATATGCAGCAATGTCAACCATTAAAAAAAAAGAAAGAAAAATTGTAAAGAAAAATAAAATGTTTACCTTCAAATAAATATTCATGATCACACCAAGCAAGAAATTAATCAGCTTTTCAAAGTTTTCAAATTGATACCCATATTGTTTTCATCATTTGGTATATCATTTAAAAGAACGGGTCTGGCTATTAATGGGTCAATGTTTTTGATTTTTCTCTTCCAATGGCGACCATTATTTGATATATGCATGTTGATTCTTTGTTATGTGCACGCTACGATACCTTTTTAATCTTAATTTCTGTTACCAACTTCCCATCTATGCGTAAATGCAAAGAATGAAAGGTGTCAAGTCCTGTGTTCGACTCATTTCCGTTAGGCACAACTGACTGTTGTCCTTTCAGATAAGTATGGATGTATCTTGTTTGTAGCAGAGGAATTAACATGAAACGTATATAGCATCAGTTAAAATACGAAAATGAGTTAGCATTATTAATTTCTTTATAATGAAGACTCAAATTTATTCCCTAAAGAAATTTGTATTTCGGATATTTCTCAAATTTTAGTTTGTAACCCGAAATTTTGCATCACTCGATGAGGATTTTTTATGTAATTCTCTCTCTCTCTTATGAAATCTTTCGCTCTCTTAAAAAAAAAAAAAAACGTTTTTTTTTTTCCCGCTCCGAAGTTATCAGTATCAGTTGGAGGTGACATCACTAAAAGATATCCGCAAATGACGAGCTCGCTCATCTCCACTAGGCTGAGCAGATATCTTCTGGAGGAGAGAGAGGGATAGTGTGGGGGAGCATTGCAAGGAAGTCCACTGTCACCCTCTCGAATACCCTTTCACCTCCACCACCTAATGCTATTTTTTCTCCCCATCCCAACAACAAAACGGATATATGAGTGAGAGAACTAGTCACATGGTCTTACATCAAAAACGCTGGTTGAGGATAAAAATACTTAACATAATAAGGATAAATAATATAGAATACCATTCGAGGCACAGATATAAGGTTTGCCCAATGATGTCACAACATCATATTGGATATGATGTTGTCCAACAGCATGTGAAAACATGTCTGTGAGTTATCTCTGCGAAAGTTTCATTTTGGAGGGAACGGTCAGGTAAACACTACTATAAGAAAAAAAACAATCAAGTCGAGTGCCTTTTCAGTTACTGTAATTCGTTTATTCAATGCAGTTATCGTATTGTTTTGTGTCCAGTAAAGTAAAATAATGTGTGAACTACAAAAGTCTGAATATTTTTTAGGTAATAACAGGTTTCGAATTTTTTAAATAATAATGTTTCAGCAAATTAAAATATGCATTTATAAACTTAAATGAACACAGATGTGTGATTTGTTGTGTTTTTCCACAGTGAAATTTTTACAATTTATTCTGTTTAGAATTTGATAAATAAATCCATAAATTTATATACCTTAACGCAATACTGTTTAAAAAGGATATCGTACTGTGCCAGATAACACGAATATAAATCTTGGGAAGTGAGAAGACAGGATAAATTAATGTTCGTACAATGTAACAATAAGAAATAGGCTGAAAACTTTTATGCTGTTTTTCAAAATAAAGAGAAGGTACATTTTTCTTTTCTTTTTACACAACTATACATGATAAAAGTTAAAATCAAGTGATTTGAGTGCGAGTCGCAACTTATTTCACAACTTTACCATCCATACATTCAGATACTTGTTAAGTTTAACGTCTTAATTTCTGTTTAGTTATGGATATGGGAAAAAAAAAATTACGAATACAAAAAGCAGTTTCTGTATGTCAACGAAGGATTCAGAAAAAGGAGATTTTGAAAAGCTCAAAGCTACATACCAGTTTTCATAAATACAAGGAAGTCGGGATTATGACTTTCAGTTGCCAGATGTGATGCATCTTCAGAATTTGTTAATTCCAAATCTCGAGATCCGAAAAATCAGTAGTTGAAATACACAATCTCTTTGCTGATGTTTCCGTAATTAAAATACTACAACAAATAGAGAAAAACAACCATCAGACAATCAATTCCAATCTGATTCAACAATTAGATTGGAAAAAAAAAATATATATATATATAGAGAGAGAGAGAATCACATAAAAAATCCGCATCGAGTGATGCAAAATTTCGGGTTGCAAACTAAAATTTGAGAAATATTGTTCTATCCGAAATACAAATTTCTTCTAATCAAAAACGGCTAACGCCTGTTGTTCCCTTATACGGAGGGGCCGTTTACTCTATCTCTATCTTTTGGAGACTGAGTGGGCAGTTCAGTCTCCACTGGTAGCCAATCAGAGAGATAGCTGGCCCAAGGCTATCACTGATTCACGCAGTGAAGAAGGCGGCAAGCTAGTGCCGCCATCTCGTGATCTCCAACTCTAACACGATATTTTTAATGTCTGAAATTAGTGTGGGTTCTACGGTCGATTTTCTTGAGTTTACGGGACGAAAAATCCGAGTTTCCGGGAGAAAAAAAGAAAAAACCAGCTAGCCCGTGCCAGAGATCGACTAACTCGGGAACCGGCCGAAAAAAGGCTTAGAAAAAGTTCCTCTAATCGGCGACTAGATTCGAACCACCAAATCCTTTCTTTGTGCGGTCAAGCGCCATAAATACAAACGCCACTTCTACTGAAATTTGAGTCTTCATTATAAAGAAATTAATAATGCTAACTCATTTTCGTATTTTAACTAATGTTATATACGTTTCATGTTAATTCCTCTGCTACAAGTTACAAACAAGATACATCCATACTTATCTGAGAGGACAACAGTCAGTTGTGCCTAACGGAAATGAGTCAAACACAGGACTTGACACCTTTCATTCTTTGCATTTACGCATACATGGGAAGTTGGTAACAGAAATTAAGATTAAAAAGGTATCGTAGCGTGCAGATAACAAGGAATCAACATGCATATATCAAATAATACTCGCCATTGGAAGAGAAAAATCAAAAACATTAACCCCTTAATTTACATAACATGTTTTGTCGGAATGCTGACTTCTTCAGGCGTGAGAACATTAAAATCAAACATAAAAAAAACACCGAAACAAACATTATACTGCTACAATAACAGACTATGAACTGAAGCTACAGTACGGCTAAAGTTCTATTGTTAGGTATATGTGAGTGTGTGACTTCAAGAAGGCGCCAGTATCTGAAGACAGAGCTATGCGAGTCTGGCAAACTATAACTAAGGTTACTGTTTATGTGAGAAGAGTCTAGGATAATTTCTTTGGATTCAAATATGCGGCGTTCTACTTCATCGTGGTATATATGAATGTTTGATGTTTTATTCAAGTCTATTTCGTGTTGGCGGCCTTTTTTATTTGTGTTCACGGAGAGCAGGACATAGTTTGAGAGGGCGCTCGCTTGGTTTTCCTATAAGCGATGTCTCTATGATGTCCTTCGAGACGCAGGAGGATGGACTTCTCAGTTTGGCCATAATACGGCTTCCCACAGTCATATTTGATTTTATATACATATACACCTGGAAACTGAAGATGGTTGTGAGCCTGTTTTGGTTTAGAATTGATCTGAGTTTAGGAAGAGTGGAAAAGCACGTTTTTATATTATATTTTTTCAAAATTCTTTCCTGGCTTACAAAAAATAATAAACAAAATAAAGGATTAGCAATGAGCAGCCAACTATTCCTAATACTAGCCAACATTTTTTTCGAGGATTTCGAAGAAAAGGCCAGCTCTTCTGCTACACTTAAACCTAAAAATCTGGCTCCATTACACGGATGACATATTCCTTATATGGGAATACAGTGTAGATAATTTTCACATTTTTTTTTTAAATCACTTAAGCAACTTTCACCCAGATATCAAGTTTACTATCGAAATTGAATCTATGCCGTTTTTAGATATCAAACTTACTAAGATGTGTGACTCCTTAAAAATCTTGATCTTCAGAAAATCAACGCACATGGATAGATACCAGCATACGTACACATACTACTATCCAGCACAGACCTGGCTCATCATACTAGGTCTGTATTGTCAGATAGGAGGAGCTGAAAAATGAACTACATCTGAAAAGAAACTTCGAGAATAATGGCTACTCTTCAAAAACTATCAATAAACAATTATATCGCCATCATCAAAACAACACAGAGCAACCCCAGAACCAGAGTAAGCGCCCTCTCAAGCCATGTCCTGTTCTCAATGAACACAAATAATGAAGGCCGCCAACACGAAATAGACTGGAATACAACATCAAACATTCATATATGCCACGATGAAGTAGAACGTCGCATAGTTGAATCCAAAGAAATTATCCTAGACTCTTCTCACATAAACAGTAACCTTAGTTATAGTTTCATTCTACAATGAAAACTGGGGATTTTTGACTAAACAATCACACGTAATAACCACAGTAATAAGTTTTAATAAGTAAATATTTCATCATAAGTATCAAAGGACATCATCAGTATAGTTAATACAAACAATACCAGGAATAATATAGTTAGGGTGCATGATTACAATGAATCCCAAGATGCGTGCAGTAGCGTGTTATAACATGCTAGTGCATGTGTGCAGGACCACACTTATGCTACAGGCATAAGTGTGGTCCTAAGACTGTCAGGAACGAGATCATTGTTGTCTGAGAATGCTTGTGTGGACAAACAGAACTTCATTCAACTGACCCAAGCATTTAAATGAAGGTTGTTCCCGATCCATATCTCACCAAACTACCTGCAGGAAACTGAAGATTTCCTGCAGGTAGTTTGGTGAAATATGGGTCTCATTTCCTGCAGGTAGTCATACACATACCGGCCACCGAATTATTCTAATTCGGTGGCCGGTATGTGTATGACTATTGAATATTGAATAGTGAATGAGAAGGTTGTTCCTGACCCATATCTCACCAAACTACCTGCAGGAAATTGAAGAGTGGTATTGGCAGTCGCATGCCTATATATGGAAACCACTGATTTCCGTGAAGTTTCTAATTCGGTGACCGTATCTGTATGACTGTTCAATAATGTAATGCAACTGATTACTATCGTACCTACCTTTTTTTCTCAATTCAATGGCATACTCAAATAGTCACATGATATAAATATGAGGGACAACATGTGAATAAACGTAAATTTAGAACCCAAGTCAGTCAGCATAGAATTAGAGCAAAAACAAAGTCTAGAGAATACACATAAAATAAAGTTACACAAGTGTGGATAAGGTGACATTAATAAGCATGAATTCCACTATGGAAAACATGGGACACTCTCTTTCCATTTTTCAAGTTTTATGCATTTTCGATAACTAATACTATTTTCATCATGTGGTTAAAATTTATTGTAGATTCAGAGATAACCATTTGTATGCACGATTTTGTCATAATTATCAAAGAACTGGTGCCGTTTCCCTTACATAGTATATGCATTCTCGTGACTAGGCTATAATTTTGATATTTCTGATACCATTTATTCACCAAGGAATGTGAGCAAAGCTTGCAATTCTATATCACATCCCTAGCTATCCTTTTTGCAAAGAGCAGACTTGTATTAATTGTAGCAGAACCTTCATGTGGTCCATGTACAATTTGCTACGTGTGAATTGTTAACTTATCTCCCCCCCCCCATATGGTAGTTTTTATAGTAATTCTGCTAATGCCTATTATTCCCCTGTAGGGAATAGGCGGTCATTTTAGTCGTATATTTTGCAATTAGCTCCATCTCCACAGATAGCCAATGAGATAGCTGGCCCAAGACTATCACTAATTATAAACGATGTCATGTGAAATGATGGCAGACAAGGGCCACCATTTCATGTGTAGCTCAGTGGAAGTAGCTCTTACGTCCTCTGCGCTGGGTCACTCGAAGTTTGACTTAAGTTCAAGTCTAGTCGCCGACTGGAGAAACTTTTTCTAAGCCTTTCTTCAACCGGTTACCGAGTTAGTGGTTCTCTGGCACGGCCAAGCAGGTTTTTCCTCCTGGAAACTCAAGAAAATCGACTGTAGTACCCACATTATTTCAGACAGCGACATATCTTGTTAGGGTTAGGTACCAAGAGATGACAGCACTTGTTTGCCATCCTTTTCATCGGTGGCTGCTACAATTAGTGATAGACATGGTCCAGCTACCTCTGATTGGCTACCAATGGAGATTGAACTGCCCACTCAGTCTCCAAAAGCTAGATAGGGTATAAAGGCCTCACCTTTATACCCTATCTAGCTTTTAAAATTAAAAGCTAATGTCTTTTATTCCTTATAAGGGAATAAAAGACGTTAGCTGATTTATTTTTTTATTTACATTTTTTTCTTCCTCCAGAAACTGGTTTCAAGAAAAAAAAAAAACCCTATGAGGTGGGCTATCGCTATGGATGCAAGCCATTTTAAACTACCATGTTCTGAAAAAATAAATCAAGTGTATTCTTGTTCTCTAAATGGAGCAGAAGCATGCCATTTTTTATGTATACTAGCAGCTAGTCTCCACTTGTGTCACATGTGCCAGTTAGTGCCTTGCAAGCATGAGCACGAAACTACATAGAATAATGGTACCTGTTGTACCGATTATTACCTTGAATCGTTCCATACATTGTCTGCGTTGTACATCAAATTTAGTGATTTGCAGGCTTAAAAACTTTTTTTCAGGGAAGGAAACCTTATTCACATGAAAGATCAGTTTTGACCAACAAAAAAAAAAAGGCAGAGAAAAAGTTGGTTTTTAATTAATGTATTATAATAGATATGGAAGGTTACAGGAATTCTCTGGTACCTTTTATTTACAGAGTAGGCAATGCTCCATTATCCTTAACTCTTTTAAGGGCAATTCAGACATTGTTATTAGTGAGCTTGAGGAAACCACTGAATCAAGGCTTCAGGGGCCTACGACAGAAAGGTGTCACCATTAGTGGCTTTAAACATTATGAAGTACCGTATTTTCTCGTGTATAAGATGCACTTTTTTACCTTAAAAATTCATCTTAAAATGGGGTGTCTTATATAATGGTAAAGATTGTTTCCTCTTTTCAAAGTCATACGTACTCCCTTTTATGTTCCAAGATCTTTGTAGGTGGTTAACGGTGCAATCAAATTGATGCGTAACTTTCACATGACTTCTAGGGCATCGTTGGCTAAGAACTTGGCGTGGTCAGGAGATTTTGTACAATTTGTGTAAAGAAAAGTGCGCGGAACGTGGAAAAATTGCGAAGTGGCCAAAACTAGAGACCGAAGTTTTGAAATGGGTGCAAGAAAATTGGCAAAATGGCATTGCCATTTCAACAAAAATGATTCGTACACATGCAGTCAAAGTAGCCTGTGAGCGTAACATTGAAGATTTTAAAGGTGGTGCTTCATGGTGTTACCGTTTCACGAAACGCAGCGGACTTTGTATGCATACAAAAACAAAAATCAGTCAAAAAATGCCAAAAAGAATATGAAGACAAAATTATTTCTATAAGAAATTGATGATGATAGAGAAGAGTCAGATGACAGTGACATGGGTTTTGTAGGTTTCTGAAAGGTCAGTTTACTATTAAAAATTACCTATTATTTTATCCATTTTTTTTTTTTAATCATACTTTAAAGCTTAGGTTTTTTCCAGAAAATTGTATTAAATTTCTTGGGTGCGTCTTATACACCGGAAAATACGGTATATATTTTCTGAAATAGCATAAGTTAGGGGTTGATTATGTTGCGATGCAGAGTTAAAAACTAAGTTTCTAAAGGAAAAATTGCCCTTGCTTGGTCATAACATCACTAAACTTGGGAACAGCAAACAAAAGAAATGTCTAGAAAAAGTTCCTGTAGTCGGCAACTAGAATCAAACCTAGAACAGTCTTCTCTTCAGTGGTGTAGCCATATGGAAAAAATTCCATTTCTACAAAGCTACAGAAGATTTCGCTACTCACATCTATTTATTTCCAAATTAAATTAAATAACATTAAATGATAATGATATTAACATCAATGAGAAGTTAATAACCTAAAATCTAATGTCTCTTATTCCCAATGAATTTGGAAAACCATTTTAGCTCTAACTTTTTTTTAAACTAATCAGTATCTCAAAAGTGGTGGTAAAGATATTGGGATAGTTGAAGGCAATTCAGAAATGGATGAATTGGAATGAATGGCATGCCACAATAATTTACTCACTTAATATAATAGAATGAGTTATGTTGGATAAAAGGATTGCTTCAGCTGGATTTTGTAGTCTCTACAGGGTGTTGCATGGAATTTTAATTTTCACAAAATTAAAAATGGAGAGAATGGATGTGACCTGGTGACACAGACATAAAAGAATATATATAATTTGTGTCCGAACAATTCATCACAGGGAAAATTCATTGCACGAACTATTGATCACTGAAAATGTTATTCACTAAAAATTGAAATGATGTTGCACTGATACCAATATATGAAAAGTAAAAGTGCAAGAAAAATTTCATAAAATATAATTTTATGTATCTATGTATTTTATGTCAGAGTGGCTGGCTGCTTCACAACCACATGCCTGGGACAGGAGTGTCCTGGGTTCAATTTCCGTCGCTGACATGAGCTTAGGATTTTTCTCGGACATAGCCAAGTTAGCCGGTCATGGGTCAGGACTGCAGAGTTTTTCTCCCCAGTTTATATGGGATTTTTCCTCCCACAAACTGGCATTGAGGCATAGGCCAACCACTATCTTCATATAACGGTTACGGTTATAAGGAATAGAAACCTCGACAGTGTAAAGGTAAAAGAGGGTTAGATCTATGTATTGTTTATTTAGATTTTCATATTTTTTATTCTTATACAGTGAAAGTAATATTTTATTGATTGGTGAGTTTCCTCATTTCTGTTTCATCTTAAAATGATATATTCTTTCTTACTTTAATACTACAGATTCTGTTGATGGAATATTAACATTTACAAAATCATAACCGTGACCATTATACAAGGATATGGTAGTTCGAACTTTGTCTCCCAGTGTATCCTATGTCTGTAGAAGTGTTATCTTCTCAGGGCCAGTTTGCTGTTTGCTTGCGGGAGGAAAAACACAGCATAAACTGGGGAGAAAACTCTGCATTACTTGCCCAAGACTGGCTAACTTGGCTATATTTTCATGGCGGCTCATGGCTTGAAATCGTGGGGGTGTGCTTTCGAAATATACATACATACACACTGCAAGTATAGTGTATACGTGGTTGGATAAAATATTAAAATTATGATAAAAATAAATAAATAAACATGAAAAAATATTGGTTATATTGATAAAATTATACAGTTTAATATAATTCAAAATTACTTTAAAATAAAAGCCTGTGTAGTTCAGTGGATGTGGCATTTGCACACCACAGCACTTGACTGCATGAAGGAAGACTTCTTGGTTTCAAATCTAGTCGGCGACTAGAAGAAATTTTTCTAAGCCTTTTTTTGACCAGCTCCCGAGTTAGTCAATCTCTGGCACAGGCAAGCGGGTTTTTTCCCTCCCAGAAACTCGCGTTTTACATTCCGTAAACTCAAGAAAATCGACCATAGAACCGACATTATTTCAGACATTAAATATGAGTGTTAGGAACCACGAGATGACAGCACTTGTTGAGCTATCTCTCTTCACTGCATGCCGCTTAATTAGTGATAGCCTTGGGCCAGCTATCTCTGATTGGGTACCAGTGGAGATTGAACTGCCCACTCAGTCTCCAAAAGTTAGATAGGGCTAAAACACTCTCGCCTACTCCCTATATATGGGAATAAAAAGGCGTTAGCTGATTTTTTTTTCCCTGAGCCATTATCATAACCCCAATAATGTTCTAAAATAAAAACTAATTGTAATGTTCAAATATTTATAGAGATAGTGTAAAAACACGATAAGCACTACGAATACTCTACTACCGGCACAAACTGCATATACTGTAAACAACAGTGCTGCATTATGCTAATAACTCACATCTCACTATGAAATGCATATGCTTGCATGAGTAGCAATATGGCACTGTGGTAAACACAGTGCTGCTAGCATCCTTTGTCCACCTAAGTGCTACAAGATGGATTTTATTATTTTTTATACAAAATAAGAGAATTATATAGGACTGTTGATGATAAAATTAAATATTACAAGCAAATATAAATAAATTAACATATTTATGTATCAAGAATAATTGAAATCATTGAGAGATGTATGGTAAATATGGAGTTGTTCAGAGGGTAAATGTAGCCAAAGTAGATCATACAATTACTTGGTTAATTGAAGGACATACCTGACAAATATAAAGAATTATTCTCCCTATATGTAAGGCTTGGATATCTCTCAATTATATCTTGATTACTGTGCACAGATTACAAATTGGTTTCTTGGGGACAAGGTTGTGGAAAGGATTATGAAGTGAGTGGCCATTGGCATATTACCAGGATTTATCAAGATTGCAAAAATTAGCTGATAGAAAAGGTGAGTGGAGAGTATGTGAAAGAATAGAATAGAAATACAAGTTACTAAAAGGATTATACAGAACTGATGCAGAAAAATTTTTCAGTATATATATCTCGCAGAGCAGAGAACAAAGGATCAACTTTGGTAGAGTTAATATGGACCTTCCCAATGATTCTTTGTATTCCATGGAAATGCTGTGGAAAAAGAATATAACTAAAGCAATTTTTTTTTATTGAAGTGTACAAAATATCACAGCAATTTCTATTTTTGTAAATATGGAATGCTATTTTTATCTTTATCTTACTTAAAAGATTATTCTTTGTAGCCTATGCCCTGGACAATCCAGATTCTTACATTTCCATTTCATGCAGCAGTGTATGATTGTGACATATATCTTTATTACAATTGATGCCACTTATTCCTGTCACTGATTACATTCAGCAATCTCTAACCTGTAAATGTATATCTTTTACTATTCCTGCCAGTCTTTGCAGTTTTAAGACTAATTAATCTACAGACTATCTGCACATCTCCAACTTAAAGAACGAAAACAGTTTGAGTAAAGTGTGTGTGTGTGCACATACACTAGTGGCCAAAATTGCAGAAACCTTTTGGAAAAAGTGTGTTTTTGAGGTTTGATGGCTCATAACACCACTTTTTTTTTTTTTAGTAATACCATAAAATTATATATCAATGGAAAGATAATTTAATCAAGAATGTAATGCAATAACTTTTATGAAGGATTTTTTATTAGAACAGCAGTTATAAAGAAGAAAAGTGAAACACATAGAAAAAATGAGATATAAAAATATTCTCACAATGTGAGTTAATACTTAGTCGGGTAACCTTTAGCGTTAATTACAGCCTTACGATGCCTTCCCATGGAGTGAACCAAGTTTTTTAGTTCTGCAGCTGTTATAATGTGAAACCAAGAAGCAATTGAATTATTGCTTCTATTAGTTGGGTTTTATTGCTGGGTTGCTTCTGACTAACAAGTTTCTTTAGTCGGCTCCATAGATTTTCGATTGGGTTAAGGTCTGGGCTATTCCCAGGCCATTCCAGTAGTGGAATATGATTATCTTGAAACCACTTTTTGCACACAGCAGCAACATGACATGGAGCTGAATCCTGTTGAAATATAAATGCTTCATTATCTTGGAAAAGATCACGTGCGGAATGCTCCAGTTTGGGCTCAAGTATTTCATTTATGTATTTTGGGGCATTTATATTCCCATTAATCACACAAATTCTGCCCACACCTTTTGATGTCATACAATCCCAGATCATAACACTAAGTGGGTGTTTCACGGTAAGTGTAATGCAATCAGGATGTAAATCTCCTCCAATTCTTCTCCTTACATATTTTATGTCATCACTACCAAACAGGGAGATTTTGGTCTCATCACTCCAAATAACACTGTCCCATTGTTCCACTGTCCAGTTAACATGGGTTTTAGCCTAGTTTAATCTTTTCAACCTTTGTTTGATAGATAAAGATGGCTTTTTTCGTGGAATTCTAGCATTTAGACCAAATTCCTGAAGTCTGCACCGAATCCTTGCACTCAACTTCACATTGTATTGCGCCATTTTATCTTGTATACACCCAGATGATTTTCTTCTGTCACATAGACACAGTCTCTCAATTCTTCTATCATCACTTGCTGTTGTGCATCTTTTCCTGCCTTTACCAGTCTGGTTTTGTAGTGACTGAGTCTCCTTATACCTCTTCAAAAATTTAGAAATGCCACCTTTGGTTTTTCCACCAATCTTTCTTCTGATTTCTTCATAACTGTAGCCTTGTTCACTTAATAGTACTATTTTACATCGCTTTCTGTGTGACCAGTCAACTCTTAGCACCATTTCTTTAATTTTATTATGTTTTACAAGCTCACTAAATGAAAGAACAGAAAAAAATCCAACCAACTTGATAGCAATCACATAACACACTTACAAATGTCCTTTTCTCAGCTCCAATACATGACATCAATAGCTGAATCCTACTGTGACCACATTGGTTCATTGCCAAAACAAGATGACACCTGATTGGCTCTCTAAACACTCATGTTCATTGGCTACATTCAAATGAAGGAAAGCTACTTCATATCGACCTAAGCAAGTTGTGCTTCTTTTTTTCTGGTTATTTGGCTATAACTTTTCATAGAATATAGATAATTGAACAAACTTCATTTCATTACATTCTTGATTAAATCATCTTTCCATTGATATATATAATTTTATTGTATTCCCCTCCCCCCCGAAAAAAAAAAGTGGTGTTATGAGCCATCAAACCTCAAAAATACACTTTTTCCAAAAGGTTTCCACAATTTTGGCCACTAGTGTACATGCATCTCATTCTTAACACTTTCAGAGAAAATTGGTCTTGGCCAATTTTCTAGTACTTTTACCACTACTCCTGAGATACTGATAGGTCTATTAACTGCTACTGCAGTTTTAGAGACTTCTTTGGGCAATGGAACACCATTTTGCCCTTCTTTCACTCCCTTGGGACTTTTCCAGAGCTGAAGTTTAAATTAAACAGCCTAGTCAGAAGCAATACACTTGCACATTCGTCTAAAAAGCAAGCTGACATCTGATTTAATACCATAGCTGTATTTGCATTGAGATTCAATAATATCTTAGTACTTCCAATTCATCAACTTCTGTTTTCACACCAATTCCTGTCATGTCACATTTGTCACCGCAGTATATCCTCACTTGGATGATATACTCTTGCAAGATGGTCACAGCCAATAATGAAACAATTTTGTCTGCTTCTGTCACCCCACTACTATCAGCACTTGCTAAAGTTATCTTTCATAGTCATTCTTCCTCATACTTGTAACATAATGAAAGAACTCTTTGGGATTTCCTTTGATCTGCTTGGCTACTTTTTTCTCATAATCCAGTTTTGCCTTTATGATGCTCATAACCTTTCTTGCCTGATTCATGTACTGCTCGTGGGCTTGCTGGTCACCTTTCTCCTTATATACCATTCATGACATTTTTTTTTTTTGCAGCTCCTGTTTCATGATACTATTCATCCATCTAACTCCTATCTGATTAAATCCTCCTAATCATAGGTATACAATCTGATATTGCTTCCTCCAGATACCACTTGACTATCCCCATGTACTTCTAAAACCCTTCCCTTGCAAATTTTTATGCATTGGTCTGCTTCAAGCTGCCTCTTAAGTACCAAATAATAATCTTTATTTATGTATTACTTTGATAAGTTACAAAAAAATCAATGCTGTTTATGAATGTAAATCATTCAATATTCATAGAGATATTTAAGTGATAGGAGTGAATTTTAAAATACAAGACAACAAAAATCGTAAATATTTAAATTTTTTTTTTTTTTTTTTAATGATGATCTTGTGAATAGAAAATACTTTATATGTACATCAACAAAACAAGCAAAATTCAAAAGTTTAAGGCTTGAAAATGTCAGGTTAATCCGAAACCTTTTAGGACTGTAAAAGACATTTCAAGAAAGACATCTTGAAGGATTTTTTTTAATACTTTATAATACAATCAGTATAAAAGTTTAAAAACAAGAGAAAGCATTTATCAAAAAACTAGAAGTTGCATAACAGAGGGTGGACTTATTTTGTCTTGCATGTTGTCGTTGCAGAAGGACATCTCTGTCCAGTAAGTAATCAAGGATTATCACAAAAGTGCTCATAACTTATGGAATATTTGAAGAATTTCAAAAGAGTGGATGAAAATCACAGTGATGAGAATATCTACATGAATTCAAGTGACTAGTGGAAATCTTCGAGGTTACTGAAACTGATCCTCCAGATGTCTTTATTTTCCATTAGTCTAATCATTTGATTTACAACAGGAAACAGTTTCACACCTCTTACATGTCAAGTTAAAGTTTAATGAGAATTATCACTCTGAAATTTTCTTGTAATAAGACACAGATGGATCCCAGCTTTATGGAAGAAAATGTTATCTTTCATTTGAAAACTACCTGCACTTTAATTT
The DNA here is from genome assembly GCF_054136105.1 of Typopeltis vanoorti. Lineage (NCBI taxonomy): Eukaryota > Metazoa > Arthropoda > Arachnida > Uropygi > Thelyphonidae > Typopeltis > Typopeltis vanoorti. The sequence goes on from NC_143555.1 coordinate 137,096,742, forward strand.
GTGTCTTCATATAGAATCAAAATACAACATTCCATAGGAATCTTCTGGATATCAGTCCCCTTTCTAGAGGACTAAGATTCATAATTTTATTTTTGTAAAATATATTATTTTGAGCCTCATCTTCTTTTGAAAGACTGGATAAATAAGCTGACTTAATTTCTCTTCAAACTGACGTGCTTCCATATTAAATCATACCAAAGCCTTCAGAACCTTCACTAATAGCTAACCTCAGTGCTTTTTCAAATTGGTCGTAAGAGTTGTAGTCTGGAAGGCAGAGCTGATTGAAACTAAAAAAGAACAAGAAAAAACAAACTTAAAAATGAATTTAAAAGAGCATATAAGAAACACATCATGGTCACTGAATTTAAAATTTACATAACAAATAATAAGTGATGTAACAATGCAGAAATGCCAAGAAAATTTTGAAACATCAAAGTACCTGTGGCATATTTTAATAATAAATATAAATTAAGAAAATATTAATGAACTTTATTATTTAAAAAAAAAATTCTGTGTCTTCCTTCATGGGGCTTTGGTACAGCCAATTTGTGTAACACACTTTAAATTCATGGTAAAATTCATACAAATTAGGATGGATGTGCCACTGGTTAAGTGGATAAGAGGGAGGCTACTGGACAGATATCAAAAAGTGATACATGAAGGGGCAGAATCAAGGTGAAAACAGGTGACTAGTGGTGTGCCTCAAAGTTCGGTGCTGGGCCCATTGTTTAATTTGTACATAAATGATATAGGAAATAACCTGAAAAGAAATATTCAGTTGTTTGCTGATGACGTTGGATTAGGTAGAGTAATAGTTAATCAATACGATGTGGAGAATTTACAGGACAATTTAAATAAGCTGTCAGCATGTGCAAAAGATAATGTGTGTCAGTTTAATGTGGAGAAATGCAAGGTTATGAATTTTGGTATAATAGATTACAAGCTGTGTCACATTGATGGCACTGTACTTCAGTAAATAGACAAAGCTAGAGATTTAGGGGTGGTGGTAGACAGAGAGTTAACGTTTAGAGGACATATTGCTAATGTTCCTAAGGTAGCCCATAACATTACTTGGCTATTGAAGAACATTGACAAGTAGAGATAAGAAAGACGTTATTCCTCTTTATAAGGCCTTGATATGTCCACATCTGGATTACTGTGCTGAGGTCTGGTTGCCTGGGTTTCTTGGGGTTGAGAAAGTGGTGGAGAAGATTCAGAGGAAAGTGACCAAGATGGTGAGCGGTCTCTGGAATGTTCCCTATGAAGATAGATTGAGGGTGTGTGGATTGCAGAAGTTGGTTTGATAGGAGAAAAAGAGGGGGATATGATAGAGACATTTAAGTTGCTTAAAGAGTTATCCTATCCTTATAGGATAGATGCAGGGGAAATATTTCAGTACTTGGCTGGAGAGGCCAGAACAAGGGTTCATCCCTAGAAGTTGAATAAAGGTGTGGCTAGTAAGGGTGTGGTGGGGAATTAGATTTTTTGGATGGAGAGTTGTGAATGAGTGGAATGCCAGAGTCAGTTTTGAGTGCTTAATCTGTTAATGGGTTCAAGGAGAGGTATGATAGATTGTGTGGATAGTTTGGGTGTCCCACAACGAGTCTTCAGATTCCATGGAGGTGCCCATACAATAATAATAATTCTGATTCTTTGAGGTTATATAAACAAAATAAATTTTGTATAATTTCATAGCTTATTGTTTAATTATTAACTAAAATCAACATTACTCCTTTTCTTCCATGCTATTTCAAAAGTTAAAAAAAGTGTGTTGACTACACAGCAAGGTGTTAAAACTATATGTTTGTTTGCACTAAAGTAAAATAGATAACCCAAGTGTGTGTGTGTGTGGGGGGGTAAGTGGATGAGTAGTTTGTTCACAATGAAATTTCTAGAATAAACAATGTAGAGACAGGTAATGAAGTAACTAATTTAATAACTAAATTAAATATTTAATTATTAAATTAGTTAAATAGGGATAGGGTGATGCACTAAAATATACATAAAATTACCCTATTATTTCAGTTAAATAGGTTTTGAAGTATATGACCTACTTCTAGGAAAAGTGATTTAAACCGAGATCTCTGTAATAGCTTGTTTTTTTCTTTTCCACTACCTGATGAAACATCTTCATCTAGGGTATATGTTGGGTTAGTTCACTTTTTGGGTCTCTATACCAAATATATATTTTTTTGTTCTTTTCTTCTGGTAATGGTGGTCCAATCTGTTTGTCCAAAGAACTGAATGCCATTTAACACAGGATACTGTAGAAACCTGGGAAGGAGAGAGAGAGGATACTGGTAATCCCTAAGTTGTCTGAGGAAAGTGGAGACTGTCCATAGGTTTATAAACTCTTCTGATTTCGTGTTGTTTTAGGAGTGAACCCAGTTTATCTG